>NW_024080928.1:1656724-1760050 GCF_003009895.1 Hyaena hyaena | reverse complement strand
CTTTTAAAGGGGCGCCTGGGTGGCTTAGTCAGTTAAGCGTCCGACTTTCGCTTAGGTCGTGATCTCACGGTTCGTGGGTTTGGGCCCTGCGTCGGGCTCTGTGCCGACTGCCAGCTCAGCGCGTGGAGCCTCTTTTAGTCTGTGACTCCCTCTCTCTCTGACCCTCCCCTGCTCACGCTCTCTCTCTCTCTCTCTCTCCTAGAAATAAAAAAGAAAAAAAAAATTAAAAAAAAAAAAAAAGATAGGAAGAATTGCTTTACCAAGTATCCAGTCTTACTATAAATGTAATTAGGATAATATATCATTGAAAGAAGTATAAAAAATAGACTTGTACAATAAAATAGAGAGCCAGATGACAGACCTATACATATATATACATGATGTATGACCAGTGGAAATTGTAGGGAAAGACCAGCCTTTTTTATTTTTTTTTAATGTTTTTATTTTTGAGAAAGAGAGGATGAGTCAGGGAGGGACAGAGAGAGAGAGAGGGAGACACAGAATCTGAAGCAGGCTCAAGGTTGTGAGCTGTCAGCAGAGAGCCGAATGTGGGGTTCGAACTCATGAACTACGAGATCATGACCTGAGCCGAAGCCAGATACTTAACCAACTGAGCCTCAAGGTGCCCTAAGAACAGCCTTTTAAATTAAACTATGCTAGAAAATTTGGTATTCATATAGAAAAAGATTTTAAGAAAAATCCCTACCTCATACCACACAGAAAAATCATTTCCAAAAATATTATAAATATACATATATTTTAGTATATGTGCTGCCAAAGCGAGCACACAAATATACATATATTTTACATATATGTGTAAAAAGGCAAAAATTCTAGAAGAGAGTATAAGAGGTTATCTTTATGATCTTTCGGTTGGAAAAATAGTCTTGGACACAATACACTAGCCATAAAAGAACAAATTGATAAATTATTATTACATTAAAACTGATAACTTTACATCGACACCATCTAGAGAGTAGAAGACATTTGAGACACATAACCAACAGAGGGTTGTATCCAGAATATATGAAGAACTTGTCAATCAGTAAGAAAAAGACAGCCCAGTAGAACCATGCGTAGGAGATGTAAGGATTTCAAAAGAGGATATTCACTAACCAATAACCTTAAAAAAAGTTGCTCACCATCATTAATTAGAAAATGCTGGGGTGCCTGGGTGGCTTAGTCGGTTAAGCGTCCGACTTTCGCTTGGGTCATGATCTCGCGGTTCGTGGGTTCGAGCCCCGCGTCGGGCTCTGTGCTGACTGCCAGCTCAGAGCCTGGAGCCTGTTTCAGAGTCTGTCACTCCCTCTCTCTCTGACCCTCCCCTGCTCACGCTGTCTCTCTCTCTCCTAGAAATAAATAAAACATTAAAAAATTTAAAAAAAAAAAAAAGAAAAAGAAAATGCAGTTTACAACCACAGTGAGCTACACCTGCATACCCACCCAAATGGCTAACAGTAAAAAAGACTGACAATATAAAGTGCTGACAGGGTGTGGAGCAGTGGCAACTTTGATCCATAGCTGGAAGGAATATAAATACTCATAGAACCAATTTGGAGTGCAGTTTTTGGCATTACCTTCTAAAGCCAAATGTATGTATACCCTCATCCAGTAATCTCATTCCTAGGGGTGCATCAGTTTACATGCATCGAGGTATTTGCACATCCAGAAACTAGTACAAAGATGTTCATAGCAGCATTGTTTGTAATAGCCAAGAAGTAGGAACTGGACATTAGCAGTAGAATGGATTCATAAATTATGATATATTCATACAATGGAATAAAGCAGGGGTTGTTAACAGACTGTAAATATTTTAGCTTTACAGGCCACATACAATGTCATATATTCTTACTGTTTGTTGTTTGTTTCCAACACTTTAAAAATGTAAAGGGGCGTCTGGGTGGCTCAGTTGGTTAAGCATCCGACTTCGGCTCAGGTCATGATCTGACGTTTTGTGAGTTCGAGCCCCACATCAGGCTCTGTGCTGACAGCTCAGAGCCTGGAGCCTGCTTCAGATTCTGTGTCTCCCTCTCTCTCTGCCCCTCCCCTGCTTGCACTGTGTCTCTCTATCTCTCTCAAAAATAAATAAACCTTTTAAAAAATGTAAAAACTGTTCTTAGCTTGAAAGCCATACCAAAACAGGCTGAGGCCTTTGGCCCAGGAGTGCAGAAAATGAATTAATCCTAGTTATATGCAACAACTTGGGTACAAGAATCTTGAGCAAAGACAGTTCAGACACAAAAAATAGAAATACTATATGATTCTATACATAAAGTCTTAAAAGCAGACAAACTAGTTTTTAAGGTCCATATTTAGATGGCAACAGCCAATGCAAAATAAGAAAAGTGGTTACGTTGGATGAGAAGTTCTGGCAATGTTATATTTTTTGGCCAGATGACTATTCACTTTGTGGTAGATCATTGAACTGTACACTTTGGTGTTGGAGTTGTGCAGGGTTTCCTTGTTTGTTTTACACTTTATGTTATTCTTCACAATAAAAAAAGATAAAAAATATTTGCTTTATAAATGAATGTTCAGTAAACCTTCATCACCCCAGCTATTCTGGCCCCTTCCTCTCAGTTGACAAACATACTCAAGTGTTTGGAAAAATCAACCCTTGTTTTTGACCTGGCCTTCCTTTCATATTTTTGCACCATCTTCCTACATCCTTTCAATACAGACCCTCTTTTTTTTTTTTTATAGTTTTTTTTTTGAGACAGAGAGAGACAGAGCACAAGTGGGGTAGGGGCAGAGAGAGGGGAAGACATAGAATCCAAAACAGGCTCCAGGCTCTGAGCTATCAGCACAGAGCCTGACGCAGGGCTCGAACCCACGAATGATGAGATCGTGCCCTGAGCCGAAGTTGGATGCTTAACCGACTGAGCCACCCAGGCACCCCCACGCAAACCCTCTTTAAAGAGTAGTCTGTCCTTTCTGTTACCATTTTTTGTCTGCTTTTATTCCACAGCCTGTTTGTCGTTCATTTCCACCACTCTATTGCAACTCTTCTTATTATGGTCACCAGTAATCTGGTTGCTTAAATCAGTGGCAGATTGTTAGGAAGGCAACTCTGTACCATTTGTTCACACAGTTCATTCAACAGATGGTTGAGGTCTTGCTACATATACTTAGGATGCAGTGTTAATAAGATTGACAAGGTCTTCTCTGGTCTCACAGAGTTTGTTTGCATTCTAGTTGGGGAGACAAGGAATTAGTAGTTAAATACATATATTAGTTTCAGATAGTAATAGGAGCAATAGGGATAATAAACCAGAATATTCTTTCAGTGTGAAGGAAGAGGCAGGGGAGGAGTCAATTTAGGTGAGGCAGCTACGAAGGGTCTCTCTCTGAGGAAAATTTGACACTATTGGCACTTTTCTCCCCACTTAGATTTTCCTACTGTCATCTGTTTCTCCTACCTCCCTAATGGTTCTTTTGATCTCTTGCTTGACCATTCCTTCTCTGCCTGCTCTTCTCCTTAATTATGAAAATTGTCTAATGTGATTTCCATAAATAGAATTAATACAGTGAACACACATATACCAACCACCCACATTCAATAGTCATCAAGATTTGGCCACATTTGCTTCATCTATTCCTTTTTTCTTTCTCTTCTTTAGTGAAATATTTTAAGCATTCCATACATATCATTTGTCATCGGCTTAAGTTTGCATTGCTTAACAGTGAGAATGTTTTCTTTCATAACCACACCTAACAAAACATTGCTAAGGTATCTGCTAATACTAATTCTTAACCTGATTTTTCATATATTCTCCAGAACTTTGTCTTTACAGCCCCAAATCACATCTGATCATTTCA
The DNA here is from genome assembly GCF_003009895.1 of Hyaena hyaena. NCBI lineage: Eukaryota > Metazoa > Chordata > Mammalia > Carnivora > Hyaenidae > Hyaena > Hyaena hyaena. The sequence goes on along the minus strand of NW_024080928.1, from coordinate 1,756,231 downwards.
TTTGGTTGTATTTCTTTAGCTTCCATTCTTCTAAAACAGTCTACCCCTGTTTTTTTCCTACCTTTTACTTGTAGAAGAAACCACGACAGTTTTATAGAATTTCACTTTCTGAATTTATCTTGTCAAAAGACAACCTCTCAGTATATGAAACAAAAAGCATCAAACTGATCCTGTTGCTTACTCTAGTAAGGTAGAGTGATTTTGATCTAATAGCGTATGTAGGTGGCACAGACCAGTGTTCTTACAGAGGGTTTTGGGAAGGGTGGAGTTCAAGAATTGGCAGATTTTCAGGGCCATAAATGGGTTGACATCATCTGTTAGAGTGGTTACTTGGGTGGGACTGTTGTTGATCAGTTGGTACTCAGGTGTGATTGTTGGAATCAGCCCATTCTTATTTGGCTGATTTTCACAGATGAAGAGCAGTTACTGATGGGCTGATTTGCAAAAAAACCATACACACACACACACAAAACTGTTCACCTAGGCAAGTTGATTTTGCTCATTTGAATGAATTTAGAGCCAGTTTTTGTGGCTCTCTTGTTAACATGGTTATGCAACAGTTAGTTTTTTTCCTAGGAGTATTGAAATTGTTTTATTCTCCTTGTAATATTCTTTAACTTGTTCCTTTATTGCATTTCTGGTTAAACTTTTTTGGCAAGATTATTTCATAGCTCATGCTGCATTCTGTTGCATCACAGCGGAAGGCTTACAACAACTGGTTGCCCAACTTTAAGTGATGAGTTGCCGTGATTACAGCTGGTCCCTCTATTGCAAAGTTCCCTGGCAGGCTTTCATCTAGTGGTTTCAACCACTGGTAATCATTACTTGAAACAACTATTTTATTATGGATTCAAAAATTGTGATTTTCTATTACTTTTATTCCTTCTTCATTTATTAGCAGATATTTTCCAAAACAGTGAACTTTCTCTCATCAACTAGGGCTGTTGAAATACCTTGGAATAAGGTTCAAACAAGAAAGGCAGAATAAGTGTTTGTTTTCTTAATTATTTCCAGTTGTCAGAGCCCTGGTTCCCCCCAGTGGAGATGGTGTCCAGTGACTTGAGTTTTATGTTAGCTTTGACTTTTTCTTATTTTACTATAATGAACCCCTGGGATTTAATAATCAGGGTGATTCAGCATTTAAAATAATTGCATTTATTATTTCTAATGACCGAATTGTCCTTTTTTTGACCACTGTTTAAATGTTCTTGTTTCCTAGGGTTTCATCTTTGATAGGCTTTTCTTCCCTTGTATACTGATTTTTCTAGCTGACCTCAGTCTTTTCTATAACTACTCTCAGCATTTTAATTACTCTCAAATTATTCTTTCTTAACTTAACCAGACATCGGACCTGCATTTGCGTTTACTCACCTGCATGGCTCTCCCAAAACATGAAAATACATGACTAAATTTATCTGTTTTGTGTTCTTTTCCTCTTGTTATATTTTCAGTTCCCAAGCCACACACCTGGAAATCATTCTTGATTTCTTCCCTTCTCTTGTACATGCAGGTATTCACCAGATTTCCTCTCAGAGATACTTCACTGTCCCAGCTTTTCCTTTGCATTGCACTGCTTACAGTTCTCAGACCATGGTGGTCCCTTACCTACACTATTGGGTCAAAGCTCCTAAGTAGAATGCCTACAATCTACCACTGCTCCCTACTCTAGATCATTCTATACTACCCTTGTAGTTACCTTCTTGAAAATAAATTTGGTCACATTAATCTACAGTTTAAAGACCTCTGCTAAAGGCACCTGGGTGGCTCCGTTGGTCAAATGTACCACTCTTGGTTTCAGCTCGGGTCATGAGCTCATGGTTCTTGGGTTCAAGCCTCACATCAGGCTCTGTGCTGGCAGAGCCTACCAGGGATTCTCTCTTCCTTTCTCTCTCCCCCTCTCCCCAGCTTGCGCTCCCTCTCTCTCAAAGTAAATAAATAAACTTGAAAAAAAAAAAAAAAGACCTCTGCAGGGTGCCTGGGTGACTCATTCCTTTGGGCGTTGGACTTTGGCTTGGGTCATGATCTCACAGTTCAAGAGTTCGAGCCCCACATAAGGCTCTGTGCTGACAGCTCAGAGCCTGGAGCATGCTTCAGATTCTGGTGTCTCCCTCTCTCTTTGCCTTTCCCCCTCCCCCACCCTTCCTACCCCCGTGCTCATGCTCACTCAATCACGTGCATGCTCTCTCTCTCTTTCAGAAATTAATAAACTTAAAATAATTTTTTAATAAAAAAAAAAGACCTCTGCTATATCCCTATTACCTAATATGGCAGTATTTTCCCAGATTTGTTTGGTAAAACCCTAATTCTACAAGATATGAATAGGTATTTTCTGAAAAGGAGGTACTGGAAACAAATATTTAGAAAAATAATGATTTCCTTACTTTAGATTTTTCAGCCTTTTATGTACAATGTATTTTACTCTATGTCTCCAACAGGGATTATAAAAGGTAGCATTCCACAAATTCATTAGGTTATGAAATATTTTTATTGTTGCTGAGCATCTAGAGAGATTAATGTTATTTAGTAAAATGTTAGGGGAACACTGGCCAAATGAATAAGTTCTCAACCTTTAAATTGCATTTAAGGCCTTTCACAGTCTCTCATGTTAAATTAGATATCCCCTGCTGTTCTCTTAGCAGTCTTCCCATATGTCCTTCTGAATTTGTCTCTTAACATACTAGGGTTATCTATCTCCATCTTCCTCACTGCCTGTGGGGGCCTGTCTTTATCTCTGCTTCCTCAGCACTAAGCAATATCTGGCACCTAATAGCTCAATAACAACTCACTGAATAATAAGTGGATCTATTTCTGAAGTAGAAATTTCTCTGCTAGCCATTTCCCCAGCTCTGTTATTATTTTCATATTGATGGGATCAGTGGTTGCCTTAATTTGTAGGTTAGGAAAAAGAATAAAATTATATCTTAGAGCTGAAACTGACCTTCAAGCTCATTCAGGCTGATGGTTTTGAGACTGTGTCCCACATACTCTTAGGTGTTGCGCAGACCCCTTTCTCACCAGCTCCTCTTCCTTGTGGGGCTAGTGAAGGGAATGGGAGGAACAAAATAGGTATGTGAAGCACATGTTCTTTGAGCAGCTTTAAATAGTGGATTTCTAGGGTATCTGAGTGGTTCAGTCTGTTAAGCGTGCTCACATGTCAGGGCCTGGGGCCTGCTTCGGCTTCTGTGTCTCCCTCTCTGTGACTTTCCCCTGCTCACGCTTTGCCTCTCTCTCAAAAATAAATGAACGTTAAAGATTTTAAAAAATTAAAATATAGTGGATTTCTTAAATTCTTTTTGAGAAAAAGTTCCAAAGGTATGGTTTGAGAGCCATTGATCTAACAGTCAACCTTTGCTTATGAAGAAGTGGTAACAGACCCAAGGGGATTGTCTTTTTGCAAGTTCACAAAGTTCTTAGTAACAGTGCCAGAACTAAGATTTCAGATCTTCTTACTCTCACAGTCGTGTTTTTTGCAAAAATCTGAAAAATGGAAAAGTTTATTAGAAGATTATGGACTAAAATTCTATTAAGTGTTCATACAAAAACCTATACACGGATATTCATAGCATCTTTGTGGTAACCCAAAACTGGACAGAGTCCAGGTGCCCTTCCACATGTAAATGGATAAACGAAGTGTGGTCCATCCATGTCATGGAATACTATTCAACAACTAAACGGAATGATTTATTGATATAGGCAACAACTTGGTTGAATCTTGGGAAATTTATGCTGAGTGAAAAAAAGGTTACATGCTTTATGATTCCACTTACATAACATTCTTAAAATGACAAAATTATACAAATGTAGAGTAGATTTGTGATTGCCAGAAGTTAGGAATTGGAGAGGGAGGGAGGCCGGTATAATCATAAAGGGACAGTGATAGTGATTAACTGTTCAGTGTCTTTACTGTGGTGGTGGATACAGGAGCCTATACTTGTAATACAATGGCAAAGGACTAAACTTACATGTACACATACACACACACACAGTGAGTGCAGTTAAAACTAGAGACATCTAAATGAGATCAGTTGATTGCATTAATGTCAATATTCTGGTTGTGATAGTATACTCTAGTTTTATAAGACATTGCCAATTGGGGAAAAACTGGGTAAAGGGTACACAGGATCTGTCTGTATTATTTCTTACAACTTAGTATAAATCCACACTTATATTAAAATGAAAAGATTAAAAGTTTAAAAAATAAAATACAGATACCTCCAAAAATAAAATGTTATTATGTGGATTTATTATTTAGAGCCAAACTTGGGATGCCACAGTTTTTGAGTCCCGAAGCCCAGAGTCTTTTACGAATGCTTTTCAAACGAAATCCTGCAAACAGATTAGGTAAAATTTGTAATTAATTTGTTTCTTTTGTGTGTTTGTTGATATTTGGGATTTTTTGGCAGTGGGAGGTGGATACTTGTTTTTGTTGTGGAATTATGACAGGGCAAATATTAAAAGCAAAGGCTAAATAAACTATATATTCCTCCTTGAAATAAAAATACGATTTAATCAAAAATTTTAAACCATTTAATTTTTGATAGGTGCAGGACCAGATGGAGTTGAGGAAATTAAGAGACACTCGTTTTTCTCAACAATAGACTGGAATGTAAGTCTAGAATGAAAATGTGCTTGATTTTTTTTTTAATAATTAACGCATATCTAAGTCTCTCCTTTTTCCTCTAGAAACTGTACAGAAGAGAAATCCATCCACCTTTTAAACCTGCAACTGGCAGGCCCGAAGATACTTTCTATTTTGATCCTGAGTTTACTGCAAAAACTCCCAAAGGTAAGGCGAAAGTGTGAAAACTCAAATGTTAAGACTGTATATACGTATATAACTCTTTATGCTGTCCTCACACCTCTTCTTCCTCCCATTTCCCTCCTATAGTAACTAGGTAATTAGAACATCCTTTACAATATTTGATAGCAGTTAAGATCCTTGTTAAACCTTATAGCAAATTATGGGGGCACCTGGGTGGCTCAATCAGTTAAACATCCAAGTTTTGATTTTGGCTCAAGTCATGATCCCAGGGTTGTGGGATCGAACCCCCCAGCAAGCTCTGTGCTGAGTGTGGAACCTGTTTAAGATTCTCTGTCTTTTAGCAAATTATGTTGTGCCTTAAACTTTGGTACTATTTATGTGAAAAAAATTACTTGGTTGTGCTTTTCTATACCTGTAGCTGTTTTTACTTGAAATACTATTCAGTATGGATACTGCTCTTTAAAACTCTAATATTAGGTACAATTCTGCAAGTACTTGTCAAGTTTAAATCCAAAATATAGCTTAAACTTTATATGAGATATGATCATTTCAAAATAATTCAGGAGCACCTGGGTGGCTCAGTCGGTTGAGCTTCTGATTCTTGATTTCAGCTCAGGTCATGATCCCATGGTTCGTGAGTTCCAGCCCCACATCAGGCTCTGTACTGATAGCATGGATTCTGCTTGAGATTCTCTGTCTCCCTTTCTCTCTGCTGCCCCCCTGCTTGTGCATGCTCTTTCTCCGCGCGCGTGCGCTCGCGCTCTCTCTCAAAAATAAATAGACATTTTAAAAATGATTCATATCCTGTGTCATGCCTTATCCTAGAATTACATTAACAATGACTATTACAGAGAAATTATCTTTGAAATGGTAATCTATATTTATTAGTATGTGTATACACATAAGGGTGTGTTCTGCACTCTAATACTCCCTCATTTAGGTGTACCAGACCCCAGGTTTATCACTGACAAGCATATAAATAAAAAGTATGCTTATGTGTATTTTCCATAGAGCACATCATTCAAACCTTGCTATAAAACTTTCCAGTCAGTATCCTCATAATTTGTGTTATGCATTGATGGATGTTTATTATTTTTATAAGACAGTCTTAGAAGTTTGAATTAATACATGACCAAAATTTTATCAAAAACATAAACAGTGATATGCATAGAATTGATGATAGATGGTAATGTTTTACTTTGCTTTCTCATTACAATGTGTCCTGATAGAGGAAAAATCTCAGAATACTGTGCAATTCTGTATTGTGTTCGGCCCAGATAGTTAGCAGAAGTCTTCATTAGAATATTGTCACATTGATATAAAATCCACTAAACAATATTTATTGGTGAGAATATCAAGCTGATGTTAAAAAAGAACTTTATGCAGAGTTGATGTTTTAAGTAGATTTGCCTATTTGGTTTTTGCCCTTAGCCTTTAGAATATGATGATAAATATTAGTATGCTTAATTGTGTGTTTATGAGTAGTACCTTTGTTATGATTTTTTTGTTTTTATAGTAAATATTATATTTTAAAAGTCGTTTTCTATTTTTGTTAAGATTCCACATAAATAATTTGAATAAAAATAAATGACATGTCATAAGATACAGTTTAAGGACTATATACCATGATTGTCCTAGAAATTACTTTTGATCCTTAAATACATATATATTAAATAAAGTAATTTTTAACTTGTAGTTTAGATTTCCAGATTCTGATGTTGTATATTGAGATCACTGGACTAAATTCCTTTCTCCCATATTATCTGTAGATGAATGTGTATCTCCGCATGACCAGGAGCCATAGCACTGAATTTAAGATTTTGTTTCCCCGTCACACTAACCACATTTCAAATGCTCAGGAGCTGCATGTGGCTAGGGGCTACCATATTGGACAGCACAGATAAAGAAAATTTCCATCACTACAGAAAATTCTGTGGATCATTGCTAATTTAGAATAACATTAGCCCAGTAACTCATCGAGGAACTAGAATGTCAGAGCTGTGATACCCATAAGCCATCAGGACAGAGCTGATGTTTTACTGAGTTATCCTGGAAGCCCTCCATGCCTAAGAATTAAATTCCAGAATTAGTGAGAAAGGTCATACTGTCAACGGTTCTTCCCTTAAGTACCTTCCCACTATTACCTTCTTAGTAATGTATTACTCTTTTCAGACTCACCTGGCATTCCACCCAGTGCTAATGCACATCAGCTTTTTCGGGGGTTTAGTTTTGTTGCTATCACCTCAGATGATGAAAGCCAAGCTATGCAGACAGTTGGTGTGCATTCAATTGTGCAGGTGAGTGAATGTATAAGTAATTTAAAGTTTGAAATGTTGTAAGATAGAGTTCACTGTGTGAATAATTAGATTTGATCTGATTAAAATAAATTTTATACCATTGACATTACTTTTAGAAATTCCTTTCATTTTCCTTTAAAAAGATTGCATGCACTAGAATTCTGGATATCTGTCTGACTTAAAAGGGGAATTATAAGAGAGTTGAGACATCTATCACCATCTTGTCTCCACCCTTTCCTATGCCTTAAAATGTTTATCAAGCCTAGTTTGTTTCATCTTCTGACTCTGTCAGGTCAGCTGTGATGAACTGAGGTCTCCTGGTTCCCTGATGGCTTAAAAGAAGGTTTGGTAGACTTCTTTTCTAAAGGGTCAGTTAATAAATATCTGAGGCTTTGTAGGCTATATGATCTCTGTCACAACCACTCAAATCTGCCATTGTAGCACAAAAGCAGCCATAGACCAGTAGCTAAGTGAATGAGCATGGCTGTGTGCCAATAAAACTTTATTTATAAAAACTGGTAGTGAAACAGATTTGGCCCACAGGCTATAGTTTGCCAACTTCTGCCATAGAAATGTATAAGAAATAAAAGTGAACTTCAGTCTTATGTTTTCCAAGTTTTGTATGCTTGTTCGTTTGGAATCCCCATTACTATTAGGAAGAAATGGTTATAGGTACTACCTTAGGGTGTACCCTTCCTCATTATCCCATCTGTGTATCAGAGTTGGAGAAGGAGGTAAAAGCCACAGAAGCAGGTTTCTAGATGTCTGTGTGTTTGTAACAGGAGACTGGACGAGTAAATTAAATGTTATTTGAGGAACACAAATAGTATAAACCATTAGATTTACTCCTTCCCATTCTAGTATCACGGAAAGATCAATTTAATTCATCTTCCTAATCATAGAGGGAATTCATTATGTCTTTTGAAGCACTGATTGTTTTTTAAGGTACTAATTAGTGTTTGAATTTGCTAGGTGATGAAGTTGCATTTGCTCTAAAGTTTCTTTCATGTGTTAGTCATCTTGCTTTCCACTTTCTAGAAAACCATTTTAAGCACTGGTTTTTAAATGAAGTTCATGGTTGAAATAGTCTGTCCCTTTTACTATAACAAGCATGTGGTGTATGGCAAGTTTTTAAGTTATAACTTCTGTACCTAACAGAAATCACAAACCTACATTCTACAGAATTCACATTTTAACCTATACAAAGCGCGCAGGCATGGGGTGTGGCAGGGGATGCTCTCGTTTCAGTATAGCCAAGAGCAGCACAACTTCCCTCAGCCTACTTATGGAAGCACTCATTTGCTAGCCACCATCCTACCACATGTTATTAGTCCTTACCCCTTGAACAGCTTCTCTCATGGAAGTTACATTGAAGCTCCAACTGGAGAGTAGAGAACAGAGGGCCTGGCTACTGATAGTCCACAATGATGATAATAGGTATCACCTTCAAATATTTTATTTAATCCTCACCATTACCCGCGAAGAAAACACATGTTTTCAGGGTTACATGACCTGCAAGAGATGCATATGAGACAAGAACCCAGATGTTTTCATTCTGAATCCTCCTGAAGCTTCAAACTCCTCCCTATTTGCAGAAGTACTTCAAGGACCTAGCATTGGCTGGGGAGTAAAATAGGGCTCAATCACAGGCAAGGCTTTTAGCTCCTTATCAAGTAACTCTGTGTTTTCTGTTGTACGTATTCAGTGTTTTCTTTTTAACATAAGTTTTTTCTAAAAGCCTATTTTTTGCTGTACATTTTATGGTAGACACTACTAAAATTCACAGTTGTGGAAGAATTAATGCTGTATTCCTTTTTATTTTTGCTGATATTCATTTATTGTTAACATCAACAATGCATACTCAGTAACATATTCCACTATTATGAATTATACCGTAGTCACTGTAAAACTCTTTGTCAATCTATAATTGTGTTTGTAGCAGTTGCACAGAAACAGTATTCAGTTTACTGATGGATATGAAGTAAAGGAAGATATTGGTGTTGGCTCCTACTCTGTTTGCAAGAGATGCATACATAAAGCTACAAACATGGAGTTTGCAGTGAAGGTAAATATTTTTAGGTTTAAAATGAATCTCTAACAGTTCTTGTTCATGCATGTCAGTTCCACTTAAAAATTACACTCTTTGATAAATGGGATTTTTCTTATTTAAAAAAAAAAAAAGGTATGATGAATTTAAATATCTGCCTAGTAAGCTTCAGGGCCGTTAATCTGGAATCATGGATTCACCTATAAACTAAAGGTAAGGTAGTTTGCTCGAGACAGTACAGTGTACACCTGATTTTTAGTAACACCCTTTTACTCTAAAAAGTCCCCTATTTTGTGCTCTGTCAGGGAATTCCTCAAGATGGTATGCCAGATTTTTTGTGTTTACATTTTTCTGGCAAAAAATGTTCATACTGTCCTTCACACATAAAAGGATCTGTGCACTGATAAAAGAATACGCACTATTATAAAATTTGTTATCATCAGCTGTTTTAATTTCATCAAGGATCAAGACAGAATTTTCTAAGCAAAAAACCAAAAGCACATGGCTCTCTGATAAAGTTTGAATTACAAACCTTTAGTTGCAAGTGGAAAAATACTATATTCAAGTTTCTGCCTTTTCACTTCTTGGGATGGTAGTCTCTGCTCTCCCAGTGCAAGCTATTTAATGTTTAAAGCTTTCAGCTTATTTTGGACCTTAGAACTGATCTCTAAGTGTGGGTAGCTCATGTTTAGTTAGTAGGAGAGTGGCATTAATTGTTATTACTTCTGTACATCCATCTGTCTATCCTCTGGATCTAATATTTCACTGTGTAAAAATAAAAATAAATGTCTTTTATATATGCATAGTAAATAACTGGGAAGACACACATACACAAAAAAAATTGTTACTACTGTTGTAAACTTGGATGTAATTGCTTTAAAAGTCATCAGTGTCCCGCCTTCTGTAAGGTGTAAGGATGAACCACAAAAAGGCATTTTAATTTGCTCTTCTATTTATTGCTCATAGTGAAATCTAGGGTACATAGAAATTTTCTCATTGCTTACATGAAAGGAGAGAAGGTGAGTAATGTACATGGTAGTCAGTTTAAGGATGTATCTGGTCTCCATAAACACATCAGAAAAAAGTAAAAATGCCCTCAGGCCCCCTTTGAAATACAGAAACCAGGAGCAGTATACCAAAACCTTGAGAATATCTCCAAGCTATTTGTGGATTCTTGTGACTTAAATTAGATTCATAAAACCAATCCCAGCATAAGTTCATTCTACTGAAATTCCTACAAATCTAAGATCTACAAGCAAAAGTGTGAATGAAATGCAAGCTCTGCTCAGATTAACAGTTCAAAGAGATTGTTGCTAGGAATAACACCTCCCAGTGTGTTCTGGTCTTCAGAAGACTCACCCCAGATCATCTCCCTTGAATTTGCATGTCTATTCAATATACATTCCTCTTAATCATCCATTTGCCTAATTATACACTATCATTTGCATTCGATTACAGTGTATACCTATGTTTGTATTCCTTGTTCTTCACATACAGAACTATTTTACAACTAAATTCATTTCAGATAGCAGATTTGGCTCATAATGTGAGTTGCGAGCTCTTTCCTAGATTGCTGGAGCAATTGAGTTAATTATTGCACACATTAATTACTAAGGCTTTGTAAAATTGAAAATACGAAGGTCACAAAATTTGTTTCAGACTACTCTCTGGACAAAATGAAAGCAAAACGTGTTATCCTTTTAAAAATAAAATATTACTTTAACAGATTAAAACTTTAAGAGATGTATTTTTAAGAAGCAGCTGACATAAAAGGGTTGGAAAGCTGCATTAGTATTTCAAAGGGTTTTATTATAATAATTAAACTTAACTTTAGCCAAGTAAAATTCTTGGTGTGGTTTTCTACTTAGCTTTCTGCCTAGCTTCAAAAATAAGTTTGTTTTACTTAACTCTTAATTAAGTCTTTATAAGTAGCTTGCAACTAATGGGTTCTTCCACTGAAGCATTTTATTAAAGGAAGTAAAGGTAATTCAGTAAACAGATGCTAGTGGTGGTATTATATATACATCTTGTTCTTAATTATCTGTATTGATAGGGGTTAGAAGTTGACTAAATTTCCAAGGGTTTAAGACATTCAAGGATGGAAGAAAGACATGTTCTTGGTACCTTTTCTTGAGACCTTTGAGTGCTTAATAAGTTCTAAACGTAGGCTGGCTTTCAAATTTTGATTAGACAGTGTGGCCAGGGACTTGACTGGTTGACAAATGGCTCATATGTCCAGTATTTACATAAGATAATACTTAAGATCTGTATTTTTAATACTTAAGGTTGGTGACTGTATAGTTTATGAGATTTTATGATAAATATCTGCCTTTTAGATTATTGATAAAAGCAAGAGAGACCCAACAGAGGAAATTGAAATTCTTCTTCGTTATGGACAGCATCCAAACATCATTACTCTAAAGGATGTAAGTAGTAACTTCTTTAACTCCCATCATATAACTCAGTTGTCCAACTCGCCCTGGGGATATTTTCAAATATCATGTAGTGGACAAAGAACTCAATATCGTAAGGTTTTTTTTAAAAAATTGATTGGAGTACAGTATATGTAGCACAACTTCAGCTATAAAGAAAAATATTTTTATACAGTTAATTTTTGTATTTTTGCTTTAAGAGGAAAAGTGTTACGGACATTATTGCTTTTAATGCCTATATTTACTGGAACATGTGGGTATTAATCCGTATTAGAGATTAACTAGTCTCAGGCTCCACGGACTCCCCAAACTCTCTTCCACAGTAGTGCCTGAGAAAGCAAACACTCAGATCTGTTACTTGCCTACCTACAGCTCATAACCCCACTCACCTCCAGTCCTTGCCTTCCTCTGTCTGCAGTAGTCTCCCTCTGTCTTCACACTTCCTCTCATGCCTCACGCTCTGACCAGGCTCTAGTATGTACACACCTTTCAGCTTTCCTCCTTTTCTCATGCTGCTCTGAGTTTATGGTTTCCTCAGTTAACAGCACCACTTCCTTCTTTGCCTGGCTAACTACCATCCGTCCAAACCTTTGCTAAAACGGCACTTCTTCCAGGAGTCCTGTTCTGCGCATCACCACACCCTAGCCAAGTGAGGTATCCTTTCCTTGCTGCCTGTGGTTTTTATCATAACAGAGCCATTGGCAAAGGGTGTGAACTCCGTAGGCAGCATTAAACCTTCTCTTGCTGATGGTGCTCAAGTAGACACAAAGGCCGTATCTGGGTGTCATAGACTTGGTATATCACATGGCACCTAAGCCAGAGAACTTCTGAGGTACCTTTTGCCTTTCATCTCTGAGATTCTGTGAATTCCAAAGTTTATTCTGCCTTTTTCCTTACCAACACTCCAATTTCCTCAGATTAATTTATCACTGCACATTGTTAGAAGAAGAATGTTAACTTAGTCCCATTAAAATGTGAAGCTGCATAACTTAAGTGACTCTTTAATTACTATAACCTCCAAGAATATGACCAACTAAATAAAAGAAGAAGTACAGAAAATTCTTCCTTGACTTGGAAACTCCCTAAGCTCTTACTGTTTTTTACATCTTTCCTCCTTCTTCCATTTCAAATTCCAAGGTCTCTAAAATTTTCCCTGCTTTTATCACAGCATCTCCCAACATTTTTTTTAACTTATTTCTATGCCTGTCTCTCTCTACTAGAATAAAATCATTGAGGACAGGTACCTTGTTTTCTCCATATTTGGGGCCCCAACACACAGTACCTTTTATGGAGCTAAATAAAGGTGTGCATTCCCCCATTAGTGAGGGGGAATAAAAAGAACTGAAGTTTAATAAAGGGGTTATCTCAGTTCGGGATTGCCTGAAGTACAAATCCAAAATTACAATGAGCTTTCTATTTCTGCATTAAGAGTAAACTTGTATGCTTCTATGTGATTAGATGGAATTTCTTTTTGCTGCTTTATCTTCCTACTTAATTCATGCCGCAGCTTGTCTTTCAGTTTAATCAAAACCAGAGTTGATTTGCTGTACTGTTTATGTAAATTGCAGAAGTTCCAGGAAAATCACAGGCATGTGTCTTCATAACAGTCCCCCCTGTCATCAATAGATAGAAAGATCAAGAGAAACAAACCTGAGAGCAAGGGCTCAATACCCCTTCCTATACGATGCCAGTTCTTACTTTGATTGCCATGACTTAGGGTTCACAGAAGGAAATTGCATGTTATTTTTCTGACATTCAATCTAATCAATTCCTGTTTTACTATTCTTACATATATAAAATGGCTTGCAAATTTTATATCCTCTATCAGTTGTGATGAATAAAAGTTTCCTTGACTGTAGACTTTGTTCTGAGCACATGTAAAGCTTAACGTAATTTTTTACATTTTGGTGTTAAATCTTACAGGTATATGATGATGGAAAATACGTGTATGTAGTGACAGAACTTATGAAAGGGGGTGAATTGCTGGATAAAATTCTTAGACAGAAATTTTTCTCTGAAAGAGAGGCCAGTGCTGTCCTGTTTACTATAACCAAAACTGTTGAATATCTTCACGCACAAGGGGTAAGTCTTTTTAACATTTTATGTATACAGATACATGCACACACACACATACACATATATACATATACACACATTTACCTTTTTTTTACATTTTCTTTCTGAATGTTTGAACTAAAATTACAAAAGCAGAAGTTACTTTATGCATTAATGGAAAATAACTACCATTAGCTTCATTATTCTGCTGTTCTTCCTCTACTTAAATTTCTCCCACCAAGTCTGAAGTGCTGCTTTGAAGTCCTAACTTGTTTATATTAAACTCTTATGCTTCCCAAGAAAAAGTGAGTGAGGTCTTCTGACCAGGAAGATGTATCACCGTTTTTGCCAGGCCACTCTGTACTCTTGAGAATTGGGTCCATTGCAAGTTCAGAAGCAGAACCAGAGAATCATGGGTTGTGTTCACTTACAAAAGGAAATTAAGAGAGGCACCTCAGTGACTCTGTGTTTTGAGCGTCTGACTTTGGCCCAGGTCATGATCTACTGGTTTTTTGAGTTTGAGCCCCACATTGGGCTCACTGCTATCAGCTCAGGGCCCATTTGGGATCCTCTCTCCCCATGTCTCTCTCTTTCCCTGACCCGCTCATCCTTTCTCTCAAAAATAAACATTTTAAAAAGTCAATACAAGGGAATTAAGAGACTACTTCTTAAGGAGGTTTTTTTTTTTTTCAATACGTTATTCTCATTTTGTTTGTCTTGGCAGCTAACAAGTGGGAAGTGTCAGTTTCATGCTAGAGCTTCTTGACTTCGAGCTGGTCAAGATTCACTTAGTACACTAGCTCAAAATTAGTGGGACTCCATATTCACTGGAGAATTGATGACTTTGCAGTCATCTAGGTCTTCTGTATTCTCTTCCCATTGCTTCAGCAGTAATTAGTCACTCAGATGATCTGGAGAAGTAATGTTGTCAATGTTAGGAACTAAAACTGAGGTGACTGATTAGAATCTAGACTCAGAATTTAGTGGTAGAAAAAACATAGAAGTCTAATAAGGAATGTCAAGGTTTATGTGAAAAAAGTATTCAAGTAGGTAACTAAAGGGGGAGAAATATTACAAAAATGTAAAGAAACAATATCTTTTAGTATGTGTGACATTGTCACTTGGGTATTAAATAGGCAGTACTTAAAGTCTGGATTTTTTTTTTTCTTTTTACCCCTTAACCCCGTGCCTGTTCCATTAGGCCCGTTGGTGCTTGTTTGTTGTATACATCCATTATACATGCTGTTCCCTCTTCTTAGAATGACTATGTCCCACTGTCCCAGTTTATTTTGATCATGTTACCTGTTTATTCTCTGCCTCCCTCACTACTGTGCAAACTCCTAGCATGGAAAGGCAAGGATCTTATGGGTCTCGTTCAATATGGTATCTGCAGCTCCTTCTATAATACCCTGGCACATGATAGGCATTCAGTAAATAGTTGTTGAATAAATGAATAACCTAGAGACAGTTAATCTTGCTATTTGCGTTTTACCTTAACCTACTTACTCAATGAGACAAAGAGGAGGGAAATACATACTATTTTTACTTCCTCCTTTCCTTGCCCTGGTTCTGTATTAGAGAGTTATGCTTACATTATCAGCATTTTATAATCTTGAGATAATTTAAAGGTCCACACTCACATCCTCTTGTTTAGTACGTTGCTTGAAAGTTTGTGAATAAAGAGTTTTCCATTATGGAAATATATTGTTGTATTGTTAATGTACGTCTTTAATTTGTATTTCAATAGGTGGTTCACAGAGACTTGAAACCTAGCAACATTCTTTACGTGGATGAATCTGGCAATCCAGAATCTATTCGAATTTGTGATTTTGGCTTTGCCAAACAGCTAAGAGCAGAAAATGGTCTTCTCATGACTCCTTGTTATACTGCAAATTTTGTTGCACCAGAGGTAATTGTGAATTATTTGCTTCCAGTATATCAGTATATTTAAAAACTCATTTGCTGTGTTTAATATAGAATAGTTAATAGTTGTTTAATTGAAGACTTCATGAACAAGTAATTAAAATACAATGTCAGCTCTTTTTCTTCTGATGACAGTTCATCCTGTCCTCAGTCCCCTATTTCATAGTCCACTACAATCCTTTTCTTGCCCTGACTTCAGTCTTTCTACATAATCACTCATCTGTAGTGGTCTACTATCATAACACTTTTGTGCTTGTCCGTGCTTAGAATTAAATGGAAACTAGTTTATTCTCATCCTTTCCTAATACCCTTTTAATTTCCTGGTTTTGTCACCATCTTCCTGTATTTCTGAGGCTGAAACATCATGGTCTCTTCTTATCTTTAGCTACATAACCAGGTATCATCTCTTTTATCTTCTAAAACCAGTGTAGGGGCGCCTGGTGGCTTAGTCGGTTAAGCGTCCGACTTTCGCTTAGGTCATGATCTCTCGGTTTTTGGGTTCTTGCCCTGTTTTGGGCTCTGTGCTGACTGCCAGCTCAGAGCCTGGAACCTGTTTCAGTCTGTGACTCCCTCTCTCTCTGACCCTCCCCTGCTCATGCTGTCTCTCTCTCTCTCTCCTAGAAATAAATAAAACATAAAAAAAAAAAAAATTTAAAACCAGTGTAAAGTTCTGTTCATATAACTGCTATCCTGGCCCTGGCTCCTTCACCACGCCCCAAATGACTGCCATGGCCTAGCTTTACCTTGCTCCCTTCCTCATTCTGGGATCATTCCACAGAAGAGCTGCAGCGTTACTCAAGTCTTTTTTCAAGCCCTTCTTTGATCACGTTGCTGCTTTTCCTAAGAAATTTCTGTTCCTCATTGTAGCAAATCTAAAATCCACTTCTTTGCCCTCAAGATTTCTTGTCTTTTTATTATCATTATGTAAAAACACATAACTATGAACTACATAAGAAAAAATAATAGTTAGATCAAGAAGATGTGGTATATTTATACAATGGAATACTACATGGCAATGAGAAAGAATGAAATCTGGCCATTGTAGCAACATGGGTGGAACTAGAGGGTGTTATTCTGAGCGAAATAAGTCAGACAGAGAAGGACAGATACCATATGTTTGCACATATAGGTGGATTAGGAATAAGTTAATGGAGGACGAAGCAGGAGAAGAAGGGGAAAAATAGTTGGGGAGAGGGAAGGAGGCAAACTATGAGAGGCTCTTGAATGCTGAGAACAAACTGAAGGCTGATGGGGGTGGGGAGGCGAAGTGGGGTGATGGGCATGGTGGAGGGCACTTATGGGGATGAGCACTGGGTGGTATATGGAAACCAACTTGACAATAAAGTAAGAAAAGAAAAAGAAAAAATAATAGTTAACCAAGGCACCTAGGTAGCTCACTTGGTTAAGCGTCCAACTCTTGGTTTTGGCTCAGGTCATGTCCTCACAGTTTGTGGGTTCAAGCCCCACATTGGCCTCCATGCTGACAGCCTGGAGTCTACTTGGGATTCTGTCTCTTCTGTTCTCTATGCCCCTCCCCCACTCGTGCACGCTCTGTCTCTCAAAATAAATAAATTTAAAAAAAAATAGTAGTCAAGGGGCACCTGGATGGCTCAGTCGGTTAAGCATCCAACTTCGGCTCAGATCATGATCTCACGGTTCGTGGGTTCAAGCCCCACGTCGGGCTCTGTGCTGACAGCTAGCTCAGAGCCTGGAGCCTGCTTCAGATTCTGTATCTCCTCTCTCTGACCCTCCCCTGCTCACGCTGTGTCTGTCTGTCTGTCTCTCTCTCTCTCAGAAATAAGTAAAACATTAAAAAAAAATTTTTTAATTAATAGTCAACCCTAATATAGGGATTATGTGCCAGTCACATGTATTAACTGATTTAATCCTCACAACATAGAGTTTATATATAATAATTCTTTCTAATTATAACTATGTGAAGTAAGTACTTTTATTCACGTTTTATAGGAAACCAGGTGCACAGTGAAAGGTTACATAATATGTTTGAGGTCAGATCAAGATTTGATCCCCGGCTATATGGCTATAAAGTCTATGCATTTACCATTAGATATTTCACAAAAAATGATAATAGTTGGTAATGTTAGAATGGTTAGATTATGGGGTTAGATTTCCGTCTCTATTTACCAAACTTTTTGTAATTTTACTACTTTGAGGCATAAAATAATACTTTTAAAAAGATTACTTGCACCTGTTCTTCTAGAACTAATGAGGGACAGACTCTTTGCTTGTTTGTCCACATATCCACAGCATCTGACACGTGTGGTATCCAAGCATAGTCACTTCATCTGGCTGTCTCATTTCCCCCCATGAGTGTCTCCTGCTTCAGACAGTCAATCTCCTTGAAATCACCATGTAGCTGTTCTGCCTTGGCACATTGAATGTTTTTTGCTTCAAAGCCTCTGAATTCATTGTTTTCAGGAAATCTTCCATAATTAAACTCTCTTTAGACTTGACCTTTTAACTCTTTGTCTCCTACTCACCACTTAGTCATCCAGGTTAAAACTTGGAAGTCCTGCTGAAATCCTCCTTCTCCATCATTTCTCCACATTCAGTCGGTCACCAAACCCTTTCCATTCTGATTCCTAAATATTTTAGACCTCTTATTCTTTACCGTCTACATCCCATCTGTACTAAAGTGTTCCTCTTTTATCTTTTTACATCTCTTTCTCTCCATGTCCTGCCTTAGTGTGGTTCCTCACAGCCTTTAACTTAGTTTGCTATGTTTCCTGTCAATTGGCCTTTTTTCCAGTCTGTCTTCTTAGCAGCATTTCCTCTATACCTTGAGTTATCCTTTTGGTGTATACATCTACTTATTTTATGTCTCTGTTTAACGCTTCACTGACAACTGATTGCCTTCAGGAAAAATATTTTAATTCCTTAACAAGATATTTGTAAAAGCCCTTCATTCTCTCTTATGTACCCTACCTGGAGATCTGGCCACACTGAATTCTTGCCTGTCCTTAAGCATGCTCTGCTCTCTTCCTTCTGACCTTTGAGTGTCCTCTGCCCTCCCCAACCTCTTCCCTTTGTCTCCTGAATTCTTATAGGCCCAGTACAAGCAGGCTGCTCCCTAGCCTTCTCTCCACGTATCAAGAATGAATTGTTTCCTCATCTTTATACTCAGACCATTTTAGATATAGTTTTGTTATGATACTTACTATGTTGAATTACTAACTTTATATTTATTTATTTATTTATTTATTTACTTACCTCCCCTGCCATATTCTAATTTTCTTAAGGTAACCAGAGTGTTTTGTATTTATCACTGTTGGTGCCTAATAATAGTTGATTACTAAATGCTCAAGTGAGTTATGTTATATATGTAAAAGTATAATTTTGCATTATATCATTTGTACTTTTATATGTGTTCTTTTTTTAAAATGTATATCTATTTTTGAGAGAGAGAGACAGAGAGAGCGAGAGAGAGAGCGAGTGAGCAGGGGTGGGACAGAGAAAGAGGAAGACACAGAATCAGAAGCAGGCTCCAGGCTGAGCAGTCATTGATAGTTTTCTGTATGCCGCAGCAGCACTCAATAAATGGTAATTCAAATACCAAAATTAAATTTTATATATATATGAATTATTAGTCATAGAATATTCTAGAGTAGAGTTAATATATTGCCTTATTTGTTAATCATGTTCTTTTCAGGTTTTTCTTAAATGCCTTGATATAGAAGGTACAATGTAGTTCATAGCCTATTCACATCTCTAAAGTGAACAGTGGTGTGTTAATATTAATTTTTACTTTTTCTAGGTTTTAAAACGACAAGGCTATGATGCTGCTTGTGATATATGGAGTCTTGGTGTCCTCCTCTATACAATGCTTACTGGGTGAGTGGATCATAAGTTGTAAGCATTTATTCATCAATATTTTCTTCTAATTATCTAGTTTTGTTTTTTTAATCTCTGCATTGTAATAACATTCTTTTCATGTTTTCTCCTGTCACTTAGTGATACAGTCCTGTATGTGTGTGTGTATGTGTGTATATATATTTATAACTGTATCATTACTGATTTTCTATAATGTACCATTTATTAATGTCTTAAGGTCTGACCTTGATTTGTTCCATACCTTTTTAATACTCTTATGTCATAAATATACACTACTTTAAATACTTTATTCTTATGTGTCATATCTTAAAATACTTATATTATCATATATTAAGTCTAGTTAATATTTCATAGCTTATACCTTGAACTGGTGCTTTATGGAACTTCATGATGTTGATGTTTTTTACTTTTGGAGATTTCAATGAAGTATTACATTGAATTACTCAGAGTACTCTTGGATACTGCAAAGAAATGTGAAGATTACCAACCAAAAAGAAACTTTATTCATTAACTTTTTAATTTTATTATAAAATAGTTACACTCCATTTGCAAATGGCCCTGATGACACACCAGAGGAAATATTGGCACGGATAGGCAGTGGAAAATTCTCACTCAGTGGTGGTTATTGGAATTCTGTTTCAGACACAGCAAAGGTAAGTATGGCTTCCTTTTAGAAGCTTTTGAGAAAATAATTTTTCATAATCCCTAGGGGGGAAAAGCTTTTGTTATGAAGTAGTTAAAAACTACTTAAAAACAAAACTTTTGTTTATGAAATAATATTTTGAAGTGATGTAACTAAATAACTTGAACTCACAAATGGACCACTTATTTTGTATAGAAAGTATTGGTTTGGCTTTATTATCCATCTAAAACTACTTCTTACTTACAAATATGCTGAATAATAATAGTGGTAGTCTTCATGATTCGTGTTTCTTTTCTGTGCCTCATGCTGCACTTCTCCTAAATCATCCCATCTAATCTTAACAAACCCTGTAAAATAGGTGGTAGTATCTCCATTTCACAGAAGGAAAGCAAGGCCCAGAATTTTGGTGTGAATTTGTTCTTGGTTACCTACCAGCTACGTGTGGTTGCTTCTAATCAAACAGTTGATTCCAAAGCCTTTGTTCCCTAGAATAAACCATACCATGTTCTCTTTTTGGTCATATTATGTAGAAAGGGGTCTCATCTTGTTCACAGTAAACAGTAGTATAGTTTCGTAGTATCTGCTTGAAATGCACTTGATTATATGGAAACCAACTTGACAATAAACTATGTAAAAAAAAAAAAATGCACTTGAAACGCCTTTCTTCCTGGAAGATCCGCCAGCCTCTGGCTGACTTGCTTTCCAACTCTGCACTACTTCCATTTTATTCATGGAAAGTGCTCTTTTAAAAAGAAGAGCAAACAATTTAAAAACTAAAAAGAAAAAGAAGAGCAAAGTTTTCCACTTGCAAGTGAGAAAAACGTACAGGAGACAAAGAAGATAATTACTGGTAAAAGTGCTTGCTGGTTTCTCTTGGAGGTGGAAGCTTGAGTTGAGACGATTGCATAAGCAAATAGGGTATGTAACAAATGTAGATTGATACTTTTGGCATAGAGATGAAGCCTTTGTTACCCAATTTAATGTCTATGTAGATAATATTTGGCTTTATAACTGATTTAAAATGAACTGTTAGCCTTTCCCTTTTTTTAACCATAAAATTTCTTAAACTAGTTGATTCGTTTTTCTGGGATTTCTTTTTCATCCATGTATTGAGCACCTACAACCTGCTTAATAAGTGAGGGTCCAGGGATAAAAGATGTGACTGAGATAGAATTCCTGATCTCAAGAAGCTCACAGCTAGTTGGGAGATGGCCAAAAGCCTACAGTACAGTGTCATGTGTGCTGTTACACTGGTACATTTTTTGTGTTAAAGAAGTTCACAGATGGTGCTCAGTCAGAAAGATTTCCAGGAAAGCTTTCCAGAAGCAGTGAAGGGATTTTCCTGGCAGCTTCAGGGAGCAGAAGGATGTATTCCATCCCAGGCTGAGAGAGCAGCACACGCTATTTGTGCTCATGACAGCCTGAGCATGGCAGAACGCCTCCAGGTTGCTGTGCACCATTTGATGTGACTAGTACAGGATGCACGTGAGAAGATAGCTGGTGGACCCAGATTGTGAAAGGCTTTCTACAAGGTTATGCTCAGGATTTTCAGTTTATTGGAAAACTGTTGGAAAATATTAAGCATTTTCATGATTACATTTTCCTTTTTTAAAATGTTTGCTTATTTTTAAGAGAGAGAGAGAGAGAGCAAGGGAGGGGCAGAGGGAAAGGGAGAGAGAGAATCCCAAGCAGGCTGTGCTGTCAGGACAGAGCCCACCATAGGGCTCGATCTCACAAACCATGAGATCATGACCTGAGACGAAATCAAGACTGAGTCTTGATTCAACCAACTCAACCAGCTGAGTCACCAGGCGCCCTGGAGATTTTCTTTGTTTAAATTTATTCTGTGGAGGAATAATTCTTATCCATGGAGTCTGCCACAAATTGTCATGATCAGTTGTGAGGCATATCGAGTAATGTCACTGCTTGCTTTTTAAATAAATTCTAGAGATAACCTCAACTTGCTCTAATTTCAGTAATTTGGTTCTCAATGACTTGCATTCCAGTATGCTGTTTTGAGTAAAAGAAAAAGGTGAGATAAAAATAGGATCTAACTCACAGGCTTTCTTATAAATGTCACGTTATTACTAATAACTTTCCCTAATTTGTCCAGTTAAGACTTGAGATTGTTGGGGAGCCAACAATGCTTAACAATGCTCAGTCGGTTAAGCATCCGACTTCACTCATTCATGATCTCATGGTTCGCGAGTTCGAGCCCTGCGTCAGGCTCTGTGAGGGCAGCTCAGAGCCTGGAGCCTCCTTCAGATTCCGTGTCTCCCTGTCTCTCTGTCCCTCCCTGCTCGCGCTCTCCTTTTCTCTATTGAAACTAAATAAACATTAAAAAAAAATAAGAAAAGACTTGAGATTGCAAGCATAATGTGATAAGTGATAAGTGAATATACCCACAAAATTAGGAAGGAGGATTCTATCAATCTGATGTGTCACCTCAAGAGCACATTGCACATGTGAATGTCACCAGTCATATGGGCCATATGTGTCATATGTGGCTTTGAGAAGAACAGGACCGTTTACTGGGCACTTCTGTGCCAAGGACTATTCTAACGCTTTTACCTACATTATTTCATTCATTACTCACTGACTTAATATTAGGGACTTTACTTGTAAGGTTTTGCAGTAGTTCAGGTCACGAATAATGGGGATCTACGCTAGAGCAGGTATAGCAGGATTTGAGCCAAATGAAAGAGAAATTTAGGAGGCAAAATAGATTTGGTGGTTAATTGGACATAAGAAGCAAGGGAGAAGCAGATAGCAAGCATGTAGTCCCTGTTTCCACATCAGGCAAACGAGTAGGGTAGTGGCGTCCTTCACCAAGATGTGGAATACAAAAGTAGTTTTGAGAGAAGTGTTGCTTACAGATTTGGAAGTTAGGAATTTGAAATGTGACTGTGATATATAGTTAAGGGATGTATGTCCATCAGGCACCTGGCCATATGGATGTAGATCTTAGGAAGAAGTAGAAGTCTCAGATGGACTGTGGAGTTAGAAGTTGTCATCATCTGTAGTAGCTAAAGCCATGAGCACAAATGAGCTGTGTGAGCAGTGATGAGAGCTATGGAAGGAATTCAAAGGAGCCACCACCATTTAATCAGAAAGCTTAGGAGGAATAGCCATTGAAGAGTAACAGAACAGGAGAAGTAGTTCTCAGTGACTTGGCCCAAGTGCACTGCTTAAGGCACAGATCTGATTAAAATTATAGTAGAGTTTTGTCGTGTCCCTCAGCAGTTCTGCAACCTTTTAGGTTCTTGAAGCACATTATCCCACCTTAAGAACTTGGAAGGGGAGATGCTGATTGTTTCACTTTTTATTTCTAATTCTGTTCAGTAGCTTATTCCTGCTCTTAGCTGTTAATGAAAACTCAAAATAAGAAACTGTTAATATCTAATAGCAGAGGAATCCTTAGAATAACATCTCAGCTCCCAGTATACAATCAACCACCTGGTTCTTTTTTTTTTTTTTTTNAAGAAACTGTTAATATCTAATAGCAGAGGAATCCTTAGAATAACATCTCAGCTCCCAGTATACAATCAACCACCTGGTTCTTTTTTTTTTTTTTTTTTTTTTTTTTTTTTTTTTTTTTTTTTTTTTTGAGAGAGAGAGAGACAGCGTGAGCAGGGGAGGGTCAGAGAGAGAGGGAGTCACAGACTGAAACAAGCTTCAGGCTCTGAGCTGGCAGTCAGCACAGAGCCTGATGCGGGGCTCGAACCCATGAACCGCGAGATCATGACCCAAGCGAAAGTCGGACGCTTAACCGACTAAGCCACCCAGGCGCCCCTCAACCACCTGGTTCTACTGTTTCTTGCTTTTAAGTACCTCAATTCCATCCATATTTCTGCATCTCTTATACTGCCCTGAAGCCATCAGCTCTTGCCAGTCTCAAATTAGAGTCTCCAAGCTTGCACCCTCCAATCCATTTTCCTCCACACTTAGCATAATCTCTCTAAAGTACAAACATGACTGTATTACTCCTTTGCTTTAAATGATTTCTTATCTCCAAGGACCTTCATGGTCTGGTCCCTTCTTACCTTTCTCAGTTTGTCTGCTGCTACGTTCTCCTTTGCAGTTTTTGTTACAGCCACATTGTAGTTCCTTTCAGTTCCTTAACTGGCATGTTCTCCTGTCCCTGAGGGCTTTCCTTTAAATACACTCTTCTCTGCCTCCCTGAATTGCTGTTTCCCCCTCCTCTTCTCTAATCCATCTCCTCCTCATCCTTCAAGTCTCACATTCCTCTTAGGAAGCCACTCCTAAGCCACAGCACCCTGTTCAGGTCAAGTGTCTCTTTGTTTTCCTTTAGTTGTACCTTTTTATTCATCCCATCAAAGAACTTACTTTTTGCTTTGTAATTGATTCTTTGTCTCTCCCTCACTGGGCTGAAAGCCCCATGAGGTCAGAGTTCATTTTTATCTTATTCACTGTTAAATACCCAACACCTCACAGAATACCTGGCCTTCAGTGGATATTTAGTAGATATATTCTGAATGAAAAATTAAACAAGTTGGAGATGGCTTTTAGAAATCATAACTGTGTTATTTTTTTTTTAATGTTTTTTATTTATTTCTAGGAGAGAGAGAGACAGCGTGAGCAGGGGAGGGTCAGAGAGAGAGGGAGTCACAGAATCTGAAACAGGCTCCAGGCTCTGAGCTGGCAGCACAGAGCCCGACGCGGGGCTTGAACCCACGAACCGCGAGATCATGACCTGAGCGAAAGTCGGACGCTTAACCGACTAAGCCACCCGGGCGCCCCATAACTGTGTTATTTTTGAGAGTATAAAACTAGCAATTATATGGGTCTATACTTTAGCATAGGAAAGCATTTGGATAGATAGAAAGCATTTGTCTCTTGAAGAATGAGATTCTGGGAGTTCTTAATGTTCTTTTGCTTCTCCCTAGTTCTGACTTTTTTTTTTATAATGCCTGTGAGTTGCTTATAAAGTGGGAAAAAAATAAAAATAACACTAATCTGGGGTTCCTGGTTGGCTCAGTTGGTAGAGTATGCGACTCTTGATCTCAGGGTCGTGAATTCAAGCCCTGCGTTAGACATGGAACCTACTTTAAAAACAAAACAAAACAAAACAAAACTCTAATCTTTTGAAAGGGGCATTTGGAGCCCTCCAATTAGATTCCTATTATTAGGCAGTTATGTTCTGCTTTTCATTATTACCAGCAGCACAAAAAAGTCTATAGCTAAAAATTGCTTAGAAATAAACCTACAGGGGTGCCTAGGTGGCTCAGTTGGTTGAGCTTCCGACTTCAGCTCAGGTGATGTTCTCCTGGTTCACAAGTTTGAGCCCCGTGTCCAATTCTGTGCTGAGAGCTTAGAGCCTGGAGCCTGCTTCAAATGCTGTGTCTCCCTCTCTCTTTGCCCTTCCTCCGCTTGTTTTCTCTCTCTCTTTCTGTCTCTCTCAAAAATAAATAAAACATTAAAAATTAAAAAATAAACCTACAGAAGTGTAGAAAAATCAGAATATCTAGGTAAAAAAAGAGCCAAAGGACTTAAAGATACATAAATGTGGTGAGCTTACTTTTTCTAATGCACCAAAATTACTGTTTCTCAGGGAAGAGAAAAACAGAGAAACAGAGACTTAGGTTTTTGCTTTCTTTTGTTTGTTTGTTGTTTTAAGAAATTATCATGTTGACCAAATTGCTTTGAGCCCAAAGTTTTGGTGCCAGGAAAATATAGTGTCATGGAGGCTAAGGAAGAATGCTGACCAGTGCCAAGTGCTAGAGTAAAACAAACAAGAAAGAGTTAAGCTTGTTTTATTATTATTCTTCCCATTCCAGGACCTGGTGTCAAAGATGCTTCATGTGGACCCTCATCAGAGACTAACTGCTGCCCTTGTGCTCAGACATCCTTGGATCGTCCACTGGGACCAACTGCCGCAATACCAACTAAACAGACAGGACGCGCCCCATCTAGTCAAGGTGAGTGGCCTCATCAGGCACCGTTTTCCATGTGTTATGCAGGAGACTCTGAGCTGCCCTCTCCATGCCCACACCACCTTTCCCTTTCCCTCATCCTGCTTCCATTTCTCGAATGGGATTCCTTTAAAGTGAGTAGTGTAGAAAAGAAAAAATCAAGGCACACCAAAATATCATAATAAAACTAGTTTAAGAATAACTTCTGGGGCGCCTGGGTGGCTTAGTCGGTTAAGTGTCTGACTTCAGCTCAGGTCATGATCTTACGGTTCGTGAGTTGGATCCCCGTGTCGGGCTCTGTGCTGACAGCTCGTAGCCTGGAGCCTGCTTCGGACTCTGTGTCTCCCTGTCTCTCTGCCCCTCCCCTGCCTGTGCTCTATCTCTGTCTCTCAAAAATAAATGTTAAAATTTTTTTAAAAAATGACTTCTGAATGCATCATTCAGATAAGCCTATGGATTTCCTACCTTTTCTGTATACTTTACTTTTTTATGCAAAACCCAAAACAAACTTTGAGGTCACCAGCAGTGGCAAAACACAGGTTCCAAAGAGCATGCTTTGCTACCTCTCATATTAAAGGATTGCAAAGAAACAAATTGAATAGCCCTGAGAAAAGTGAGGACTGCTTGTTATAAGTTCATCCTTGTCCTTTCTCATCCATAATTTCAGCCACCCACATCTGCATCTTCAACTTTAGTTAAATCAGAGGGTTTGACCAGTGTGGTTATTTTCGTTATAAGCCCAATTAAATCTGTGTAAATTTTCATATGAAGAAATTGGGAGGGAGGGAATCTCCATTTGATATTCTGTGTACATGTGACTCACCTACCCATTGTCATTTGTGTTGTGACCTTTCTTTCCTGTTTTCAGGGAGCCATGGCAGCTACATATTCTGCTTTAAACCGTAATCAGTCACCAGTTTTGGAACCAGTAGGCCGTTCTACTCTTGCTCAGCGGAGAGGTATTAAAAAAATCACCTCCACAGCCCTGTGAAGTGACCTCAGTGAGATATTTGGTACCATGGTGTAAGCTGATAGCACAAGTTCTGGCGACAGGTAGCACATATCTGAGAGACACCTGCAAGCACACACTGTCCCAGCTGGTACCCATAATGCTGCTGCTCCTGCTGCTGCTCCTGCTTCCGTCTCTTCTCGCTTTAAATGATTGTTAGCAAGTTAGATTTTCCTGGAGCTTCGGATGAAATGAAAATGGAAACGTGATGAAGACATATTCACTGAATCAACGAGAAAAATGAACATATGAATACCACCTAAAAATACACTGAATAAAGTACTCTACACCATATAGCATTATTTTTATAGGAAATATTTCATGTCCCTGAAATATTCTTTGTTAGTTATAGGGATGGACAGTTTATGTTAAGCACTTAGCTTAAACAATCCGTTTCTATTAGCACTGTATCCCTTGTGCCATCCAACATTTTGTATGTTTTTGTAAACAGTTCATATACAGTACATTTCTGTACTGCTTTCTTTAATGTATACATGCTTTGTTTAACTTGGAATCTATTATTATTAATCAATTGACTATTAAATCTGGTTAAATAGTTCACCTGGATTAACAGTATTGTTGGACAGCCCTAAAAATGGCCAGATTGTGGAACAGCTGTTGAATGTAATAACTTCCAAAATGTACATATCTTTCCCCGTGTCTGTTTCACTGGTTCGTTCATTTGTTTGTTTCTTAAAGTCAGGTGCTTTGTCAGACTAACCTAGAGAGCTGTTATGGTAGAGAAAGTTATCACATGTGTGTGGCATGACATCAAGAGTACAACTATGAAGTTAGTCCATATACGTTGCAACTCCTTAGGGTTCTTTTTTCCTTAATTAAGGAAGTAGTTCTTGCACTTTTAATCTTGAATAGTATCCATATTTAGTATTTGGCATATAATTCGGGATTTTGCCAATATACATCAAAGGCCTTTAAGAGTTATGGTGAAGAGATTGGCAAAGGAAAATTTAGCAACACATCATTCAAGTCCCATTGGATCTTTCATATTTAAATAGATGAAGTTGCAGAATTTAGCATATGAATAACAGGATACCTGTTCTTGTATACCTGCAAGAAAAGTATGCTTTTTTTGGAAAAAAGGTAAATCATAATGAGTTCTATCCCATTACCATGCTCTATATTAAACACTAATTTGAATGTAATAAAGGCCACCAGCCTCTATATGAAATTGGATTTAAACTTTCTTATTCGAGGGAATAAAACATTCTTGATCAAACAATATCTGTTCTCACCTGAAATCATAGCTAAGGTAGGCTAAGCGAATGTTCACCATTGTTTGCTGAATTCCTTCTGATGATTTATAGCCATATAATGTTTCCTTTAACTTCAGAAATGATCAGCTTTCATAGTGGTCACTGGGTCTGCTTCCATTACAGTATTCATTATCTACATCTAATCTGGGTAGTTTTCACAATTTTATTTGATTAAGGAAATTTTTGTATCCATTATTACCTGTATTTTGGTCAAGCTATCTACCATACATCAATTTATAATATGAAAAACATGAACAAGGAAAAAGTGGTTTGGCTTAGCCTTATCAAGAATGTGCCCAGTGGATCTTAGTCATCTACTGAGCCATTTACATCAGAAGTCTTTTTTTCCTGCCTGAAGCTTTAAGGCTTCCCTTGAAAGTAAAAAGCCAAGAAAGCATACTTCAGTTAAATGTCTTGGAAGCCACTTATTATTTCTTAATTTCTCCTCTATGCTACTAAAGATAAAGGGAAAATCTGTAACATTAATTTTGCTTAAGTGACACAAAATTATTATCACATAGAAATCAAATGTAAGTTTATCTTCTAAATAAAAAATATATAGGAGGAGGGACTTCAGAAGATCTAGTAGGAGGAAGTTCTTCTTTTTAATTTTTGAGTATATGAATGCTTACTATCAAAAACTGCTTCCCATTGCCTGGAAAGAAAGCTTTCTTTCCTTTCTCTCTCTATTCAGTAGTTCAAACTGTGACCATCCCAAATTCTTGTCACTTGTAAAATGTTAATGTAACTCTGGGCAGAAAAAAGATACATTTGCAATTTTTGGACACTGTTGCTATTCCATAATTGCTTAGGTGTGTTGTCCACTAAGACTATGGTCTTAGAACCAGAAGTAAATGTGTAGTAAATCCTTATAAGTTATCTAGTCCAACTTTCTCACGTTGCATGTAAAGAACCTAAGACCCAAAGCAAAGACTTCTCATTTGGTTTTTTTACCCTCATAATACCACGCTGCCTTCCCCTCATATTATCACCCAACCAGGAGCAGACTTGTTCAAATATATACATATATTTCTTAGGACAATACTCTACTGGTATATGAATGCCAAGTTGATTGCTTTCAGAGATTTTGCCTTCTTTGCCTATTCCAGCTACCAATTTTATTGAAGAAAAGCAAGTCATATGTTCACAAAAGTGAAGGCTTTTGCCTAAAATGAAGTTCATGAGCTTAACTTATTTCATCTGTGGTCTTGGTTTTCCTATTGCCTTTGACTTAGAACAGACAAAGTTGGGCAACAATTGTGCTCTAAATGTAGTGCTTGCACTGGGTTTACCTTTTCATTAATTTCTGAGTCCAGTTCCTCCAGACCCTTCACCAGTTAGTTCTGCTGGTTACCAGGGCTTTTCCCAGAAAGATTTTAGTTCAGTCTTAAAGATATTTCAATGTGAAAGAAGGAAGGAAACTGTCAGGTCACTTTTACAAGCCCCCTTTTAGCTTATAATCCAAAATAATATCTAAAATTGAAGATTGCACTTAACTTTGCCAAGCACATGCTGAAAAATATGGAATACACTACCATGTGTTTTGTATCTTCCCTTTCAAGTGATGATGTTAAGGTAAGTTTTTGTCCTTTTAATTTTTTATGTAAATCATTTCAGCTCCTAATTTATAGAGATGCCTTTTTCTAAGTACAATAGACCCTTCCTTAACTTTAATGGTTTTGATGTGGATTTGTTTATTCACAAGCAACCCTAGAAGTCCAAAAATGTAATAATTTTGCCACGAATCAAGATGTTGCAAGGTTAATGTGTGGGAAAAGTCACTTAGTGAGTGATGTGGTGTGTATGCATTAGAGATTCACATTTCACATGCCATTGGCTGCAACGTATGGGTTTGGATCAACCATTTCCGACCTAATTTTAAGAAGTAGTTGCTGTTGGGGCCAGGACACATTATGGGAGGTGGGGCTGGCCTGTTTGCTGTGCCCTGTACCCTAAGTACCAGAAAGACTTAAAGGGGGGCGGGGGGGGGTGCAAAGGCTTCATGAGTAAGCAGAATGGGTTGGGTTGGAAAGGGGCTGAGGTAGGTCCAGCCTAGGATGAGAGCAGAAAAGCATTCAAGATTTGGGAGCCTTGGTATAGATGTGCTTAATCACTATGGGAGTCAGCAATACATATCTCAGCGTGACTTTGATGTTCTCTACTTCCTGGCCTTCATAAATGACTGAACAGTTTTCAGCTTGCTTTACCATATCTTATAGAGAAAATTCTCATGGTGATAACAAGCGTTTGTGAGATTTATGAAGGCATTGGGACAGATATCTCAGGAATGTAAAGGGTTAGAAAAGGTCTGTTTTCATTGATGAACAAATGCGGTGGGTTCCGTGGTTGACCCTTGGTGCTTAAACCAAGAGGTTCCAATCTAGTCCTTGAGTTCTGTCCCTCCAAAAGCTTCAACTCCTTGTGACTCACAAACTAGATGGATGCGTTGAGTTGTAGTTAATTCGCAGATAAGTTGACTTAACTCCGTATTTATATTTCAGTTAGTGAAAATAGTCCTCTTTTCACCTCCAGATTGCTTACATTTTGCTGGTTTCCCCAAGTGACCATTGGTGGAGACCAATTAATGAAGGAATGAAATTTGCTTTCTTGGAACTGTGGTATTCTGCAGAGCCACGTTTAACCACTTTTTCTAGTGAAGAATCTACAGAATGATAATACCTAAATATGGATGGCCAAGAACAATTTTATCTACAGTGTGCTTTATGTACTTCTGACACTGCTGTATTTTGTGTGGTCAAGTGACTTGTAACTGGTTCCAGTGTGACTGAGTGTTCTCAAAGAATTCTGGTAATTAAGTCGACTTAATTTTCTTAAGCCTTGTATTACTATCAGTCTCACATTTACCACTTTGATTCTAGTCTTTTAACTGTTCATAACAGGGCATACCAAGGGTTGGGATGAGAGTCTATTTCCTACCTCTTAAGGCACTTTCCTCATTATTTTGCCATATAACCTTGAAGTGCATGATAAGCTGTTTAAATGTCCATGACTTCTCCCAGAGCAACTAGCAAAGTATATGACATTGAATAGAGATTAGTGGAAAGGAAAACTTAGAGACTAAGTTCAGAGATGCAAACCTCAAGAAAACCTCTTGAGAGCGCGTACCATTTGAATACGAAATATGTAAATGTATGTGAGAGGAGAGTCTCTGTAATAGTCTAAGTAGATTAGTTCATTATCTAACGGAAGTGAAAATCTTTACTCCTATTATCACTATAGTACTGAATGAACTGTATACTGAGTTTTTCAAACAAGTATTTAAAGTAGAACTTTCAAATACAAAGCAAGGGCATAAGGATAAAGGTTTTGGTTTATGTTTCTCAAAGTGTAGTTTACCATCTAAAGCTTTTTTTTTTTTTAAATGTGTAATTGCCATTCCTTAGCATCCTTAATAATTGTGGGTGATGAGTTTTTAATTCTTAAAATTATGTACATGTGTTAGGTTTATCTTAACTCTTACCCTGAGCAAAAGGGAAGGTATATGCCTAAGGGTTGTAATTATTTTGCATTTCTGGCCTTGGGTGGGAATGGGGTGGGCATCTACTTAAACAGTTTTTAAAAAAGAAAAAAAATCACAAGTATTTTTCTACTATTATACATGATCTTACTTTATACTAGTTTCTCTCTAGTGAGGCATGCGAGAAGCCCAAGGTACCTTATCATGAGTTCCTATGTATTGTACCTTTTATCGGTGGTTAAATCACATCAGATGCTTGGCACCTGCTGCCATAATTATGAAATGCTTGTAAAGGATCAAATATCACTGAATACTTTAAATTGTTTTACTTAAGAGTTTAATCTGGGAAGTTTTCAAATCATACTATTAGTGTGTAATCTAAGCTCTTTCAGATGTATCCATGAATAATCCTGGAACAATATTGCTTGTATTCCTGTCACAGAACAGGTTTTGTAATCTTTAAAAGAAATGAAAATTTATATAATAAAGTTTCAAATAAATGCATGTATGTCATTTATCAAGTTATTTCAATTATATAATTAATCCTTCATATTGCCAAATTCTATCCAAAGTATAGTATCAGTCCAGATTGGATTGATAGAAATTAAAACAGGAATGTTTCTGAGTTAATAAGAAGTGCAAAATAATTTTTGTATGCAAAGTCTTGGTTAGCCCAAAGAGTGTCACATCAGACTCATAAGTTATAGATCTTACCCAGTACCAAACTGGAGTAATGATTCAAAGGATACAGAGGGATCGGTTGAAACCGGCTTTTCTTGGAGAAGTCCAAGATTATCAGACTTAGCTCCAAAATACCCTTTTCTTCCTCATTATGGTACATTTTGGACTCAGAATTAAAGGACAAGTTTCCTTCCGAGCAATGTATGTGGAGACATTGTTTAACTCCTTTGGTTTTGCAACATCTTTTTTTTTTTTTTAATGTTCTTTATTTATTTCTAGGAGAGAGAGACAGCGTGAGCAGGGGAGGGTCAGAGAGAGAGGGAGTCACAGACTGAAACAGGCTCCGGGCTCTGAGCTGGCAGTCAGCACAGAGCCCGACGTGGGGCTCGAACCCACGAACCGTGAGATCATGACCTGAGCGAAAGTCGGACGCTTAACCGACTAAGCCACCCAGGCGTCCCTGCCACATCTTTTTTTTTTTTTTTAATGCCTCATTAATTGCACAAATGATGAGCCCTCATTCTCCAGCCAACCATGCTTCATAAATCCAGAAGTTCCAGGTTTTAGAATAAGCCATCTCTGTACACCAAATGTATCTTACTAAAGGCATTTTGGAGATAAGGACTTCTCATTTTCTTTCTGCGAGTAAGTATTGGCACATTTAAAAGGAAAGTTGATTGGGGGCGCCTGGGTGGCTTAGTCGGTTAAGCGTCCGACTTTCGCTTAGGTCATGATCTCGCGGATCGTGGGTTCGTGCCCCGCGTCGGGCTCTGTGCTGACTGCCAGCTCAGAGCCTGGAGCCTGTTTCAGTCTGTGACTCCCTCTCTCTCTGACCCTCCCCTGCTCACGCTCTCTCTCTCTCTCTCTCTCCTAGAAATAAATAAAACGTTAAAAAAAAAAATTTAAAAAAAAAAAAAAAAAAAAAAGGAAAGTTGATTGAGGTCATTGATTCCTGGTAGAGAGGGAATGGGCTACAGGCCTACAGTTAGCCCTTTCCTTCCCAGTTGACATTTTTAGTAGCTTTTTTTTTTTTTTAATATTATGATGGTGTATTTATTAGTAGCTCAGGTTGCCATAACACAATACCACAGACAGGGTGGCTTCAACAACAGAAATTTATTTTCTCACTGTTCTGGAGTCTGAAAGTCCAAAATCAAGATGCCAGCAGGGTTGGGTTCTTCTGAGGTCTCTCCTTGGCTTGCAGATGGCCATCTTCTTGCTGCCTCTTCATGCGGTCATCCCACCCCTGATGTCTCTTCCTCTTATAGGGACACCAGTCATATTGCATCAGGTCCTCACCCTAACAGCCTCATTTTAACGCAATTACCTCTTCTCAAAGACCTTAACTCCACGGTACAGGGGCTAAGGGCTTCAACATATGCCTTTGGAGGGAGATGCAATTCAGCCCAAAAGAGACAGTTTAGGGATTATCCACTTGGATTAATTTAGGTATTTAGGTTAAGGTGGAGAGCTTCAAGGTCTACTTAGCATTATACAGAGGCAACATGGGAATGATACTGTATTTGTTTTCTGCTGCTTTAACAAATCACCACAAACTTGGTGGCTTTTAAAAAAATTTTTTTAATGTTTATTTTTGAGAGACAGAGCACACGCGCGCGAGAGACCTTGAGTCAGGGAGGGGCAGAGAGAGGGGGAGACACAGAATCCTAAGCAGACTCTAGGCTCTGAGCTATGAGCATGGAGCCTGACATGGGGCTCGAACCCACGAACCGTGAGATCATGACCTGAGCTGAAGTCGGAGGCTTAACCGACTGAGCCACTCAGGTGCCCCCTTTGTGGCCTAAAACAATGCAAATCTATTAGCTCATAGTTATGTAGGTCAGAAGTTAAATATGGGTCTCACCAGGCTAAGACCAAGGTGTTGGACAGGCTGAATTCCTTTCAGCCTGTAGGGGAAGCTGTAGGGGAGAATTGCTTCCTTGCTTTTTCCAGTTTCTAAAAGGCCACCTGCATTCCTTGCCTCTTAGCCCCCTTCCTCCATCTTTAAAACTAGCAACGGTGGGTGGAGTTGTCTTCACATGAATCTCTCTGACTCTTCTCTTCCGCCTTTTTCTTGCACTTTTAAGGACTCATCTGATTGGCCCCCTCAATTAATCCAGGATAATCTCCCCATCTCAAGGTCAACTGACTATCAACATTAATTGCATCTGCAGCCTTAATTCCCTTTACCATTGTAGGGTAACATACTCAGTTTTCAGGGATTAGGACACGGACACCTTCGGGGTCCATTAGCCAGCCTACCACAGTTATCTAGAGAAACATCTGGCTCCTCAGGCAAGCCAGCATGGAGCAGCACTTTTTGCCATGGTCACTCTTATCCAGCTTTGTAGATCCAAAAGTTTTGTTACTCCACCCTAAAATAATAGAATTGACTGACACTAGCAAAATTAGGTGAAGGAAGTGCAGGGTGCTGTAGGAATATATAGCAGAGTTGCCAAAGGATCAGGGCAGACCTTCTAAGAGAACAATGAATATGCTGCAACATAAAAGGTGAAGGGTAGACTAGAATGTACAGAGAGAGTTAGAGACACTCAAGAAAATGAAAAGTTCCAGGGGCGCTTGGGTGTACCCTCCTTTGCTCACACTCTCTCTCTCTGTCTCAAAAATAAATAAACTATAAAAAAAAAGAAAAAATTTCCGTATGAATGGAATTTAAAATGTAAGAAGGAAGATATAAGGTTCAAGAGCTAGGGGCCAGATCATCAGAAATAGTATGTCATAGGGGTGCCTGGGTGGCTAAGTAGGTTAAATGTTCAACTCTTTTTTTTTTTTTAATGTTTTATTTATTTCTGAGAGAGCGACAGAGAGAGAGAGAGAGAGAGAGAGCAGGGGAGGGTCAGAGAGAGAGGGAGATGCAGAATCGGAAACAGGCTCCAGGCCCTGAGTTGGCTGTCAGCACAGAGCCTGATGCGGGGCTCGAACCCAGGAACCGTGAGATCATGACCTGAGCCGAAGTCGGCGCTTAACCGACTGAGCCACCCAGGCTCCCTTAAATGCTAAATGTTCAACTCTTGATTTCTGCTCGGGTGGGTCATGATCTTTCGGTTCAGGACCTCAAGCCTTGCGTCAGCCTCCGGAGCCTGCTTCAGATTGTCTTCCTCTCTCTCTGCCTCTCCCCCACTAACAATCTCTCTTTCTCTCTCTCTCAAAAATAAACAATAAATAAAAAATAAAAATAAGGGGTGCCTGGGTGGCGTAATTGGTTGAGCATCTGACTTTGGCTCAGGTCGTGATCTCACGGTTTGTGAGTTTCAGTACTGCATCAGGCTCTGAGCTCTGTTAGCACAGAGCGTGGAGCCTGCTTTGGATTCTGTGTCTCCCTCTCTCTCTGCTCCTCCCCACCTCACTCTCTGTCTCTCTCTCCTTCAAAAATAAATAAACATTAAAAATATAAAAATAAAAATAATTTTTAAAAAGAAACAATATTAAGGAACTTGAATTTTATACCTTTGGTTTCTCCCCTCCCCCCCCCCGCCCCGAATCCTCATTCTTTCTTTCCTCCACTAGCAGGCTGAACTTCCTTACATCTTTGCTTTTATACTATACTTGAGCAGTAACTGATATGTTGGAAAAAACATACAATTTTGCCAATTGCTACCACTGCGAGTTTACATTTTTCTAATCTCAACTAGGCTCTCAGTACCATTTGACAATTCTCTCATTTCTTCTTGGTCAGATCCATTTTCCCAGTTCTTTTTTTTAACAGCTTTATTGATATAATTTACATACTATAAAGTTCACCCATTTAAAGAGTATAATTTATTGTTTTTTAATATTTTCACAGAGTGTGTAACCATTGTCATAATGTAATTTTAAAACATTCTCATCATGTCACAAAGAAACCTTATACCCTAGTCCAAGGCAATTGTAGCATCCTGCATGGTGTATTCCTCCTTTGCCCCTCTACAGTCTGTTCTTTTTTTTTTTTAATGCTGTATTTATTTTTGAGAGAGAGACAGAGCATGAGTTGGGGAGGGGCAGAGATAAAGGAGACATAGAATCCGAAGCAGGCTCCAGGCTCTGAGCTGTCAGCATAGTGCCAGATGAGGGGCTCGAACCCACAAGCCCTGAGATCATGACCTGTGCCGAGTCAGGACACCTAACAGACTAAGCCACCCAGGAGCCCCTACAGTCTATTCTTTATATAGAAGCTGAAATGATCTGTTCAAAACCTACCCAGGATTATAACAAGTCATCTGGTCTCCTTCCTGCTCTGATTTCATCTGCCCCATTTCCCCCTGGCTTGCTGTTTCTTGAATATACTACACATGCTCCCACTCAGGCCCTTTGTCCTCTGCTCAGTATCTGTTTCCCCCAGATGTCCCTATGACTAACCTCTTTGCAAGTGATTCTGATGATTAGTCAAATGTAGGAACCATCCTATAATAGAAAATTGGCAGGGACTTTTGGTTTTTAAATATTTGAACTTCCAGACACTTTGGAGTCTAACTGATTATTTACCATGTACTAGGCACAACTGCTAAACACTGAATGCATTATATCAGTTTTTTTTTTAAATTTTTTTAAAATGTTCTATTTATGTCTAGGAGAGAGAGAGAGAGAGAGACAGCGTGAGCAGGGTAGGGGCAGAGAGAGAGAGAGACACAGAATCTGAAACAGGCTCCAAACTCTGAGCTGTCAGCACAGAGCCCGACATGGGGCTCGAACCCACAAACCGCGAGATCATGACCTAAGCAAAAGTCGGACACTTAACCGACTAAGCCACCCAGGCGCCCCTGCATTATATCAGTTTAATTCCCACAACAACTCAATATGGTAAGTACTATTCCTATACCCAATTCACAGCTGAGACACTGAGACATAAATAGGTTAAGTGACTTCTCCAACAGTCATACAGTAATCAACTGCTGCAATGCTGCATTTGAACCCAACTCTAACTTCAAAGCCTAAGCTCATAATCGTTTGGTTTTGAAGCAAAATTCAAATAAATTTCATAAATATCCTTCATCCTCAATTGTGAATATTGCAAAATATTGCAAATGGAAAGAGAACCTCAGAACTTTAAGTGCCCGGCGTCTTTTAGTTTCCCTCTAAGAAATGCATGTCATTGGTTTCTCATCCTTAGCATTACTGGTGGTTTGGGCTAAATAATGCTTTCTTTGGGGGGTGGGAGGCCTGTACTGTACACCGTAGGCCCTTGACTAGCATTCCTGGCCTCTGTCTACTAGGTGCCAGCAGCAGTAGCGTTCTCGGTTGTGACAACTAGAAATACTCCAGACACTGTCAAACGTCCTCTGGTAGAGAACTGCTGTTTTCAACAATTATACTTCATTTCCCTGTCACTTAGGTATGTCCATTTCCCTAGGCAGATAATGCTGAAACCGTGATGTTTGCAGAAAGATGATTTATTTAGGGGCGCCTGGGTGGTTCCGTCGGTTAGGCATCAGACTGGCTCAGGTCATGATCTCATGGCTGATGAGTTTGAGCCCTGCATCTGGTTCTGTGCTGACAGCTCGGTGCCTGGAGCCTGCTTCAGATTCTGTGTCTCCCTTTCTCTCTGACCCTCCCCCTGGCTTGTTCTCTCTCTCTCTCTCTCTCTCTCTCCCCCTCTCTCTCCTCCCTCCCTCAAAAATAAACATTTAAAATAAAAAAAAATAAAGGTGATTTATTTAAAATAAATTTCTTTTTTAAAGTTATTTATTTTATTAAAAAATTTTTTAATGTTTTTTATGTATTTCTGAGAGAGAGAGAGAGAGAGAGAGAGAGAGACAGCGTAAGCAGGGGAGGGTCAGAGAGAGATGGAGATACATCTGAATCTGAAACAGGCTCCAGGCTCTGAGCTGGTAGTCAGCACATAGCCCGATGCAGGGCTCAAACCCACGAACCGTGAGATCATGACCTGAGTGGAAGTTGGACGCTTACCCGACTGAGCCACGAGGCGCCCCTTAAGTTACTTATTTTAAGAGAGGGAGCACACGCACATGAGCAGGGGAGACGCAGACAGAGAGAAGGAGAGAGAGAATCCTAAGCAGGCTTCCCACAGT
Organism: Hyaena hyaena; assembly: GCF_003009895.1. Lineage (NCBI taxonomy): Eukaryota > Metazoa > Chordata > Mammalia > Carnivora > Hyaenidae > Hyaena > Hyaena hyaena. The sequence goes on along the minus strand of NW_024080928.1, from coordinate 1,717,819 downwards.
CAGCACACAGAGCCAGATGTGCGGCTCAATCCCACAAACCTTGAGCTCATGACCTGAGCCAGAATCAAGAGTCAGATGCTTAACCGACTGAGCCACCCAGGTGTCCCTAAAATAAGTTTACTTTATAGTGAAGCTGTACATCCTGCATAGTCAGCTGTATTAGTTGGCTGGGATTAATATAACAAAATACGCACAAACTGAATATGCCTTAAACAGTAAAAATTTATTTTCTCGCAGCGTTAGAAGCTAGATGTCTGAGATCCAGGGGTCTGCACTGCTGGTTTCTTCTGAGGCTCTTCTTGGCTTATTGACAGTCACCTTCTTGTTCACATGGTGTTCCCCCTGTCCTAATCTCCTCTTCTTTTTTTTTTTTTAAGTTTATTTATTTATTTCGAGAGAGAAAGAGAGAAATTGCGCGCGTGCGCGAGGGGCAGAGAGACTCCCAAGCAGGCTCTGCACTGTTAGGGCAGAACTCGAACCCACAAACTGCAAGATCATGCCCTGAGCCAAAACCAAGAGTTGGGCACCTAACCGACTTAGCCACCCACCCAGGTGCCCCCTCATTTCCTTTTCTTATACAGACACCAGTCAGTATCGCATTCGGGGGTCCACCTTAATACATTCATTTCAACGTAATTACCTCTTTAAAGAGCCTCTTTCCAAATACAGTCACATTCTGAGGTGTTAGGGGCTAAGAATTCAACATAAGAAATTTGGGAGGGCACATTTCAGCCTGTAACACGGAGTTTGTCTTCTCCCTTCCCTCCCTTCCTGTGTATATTGAGCACCTACTGTGTGCCAGACATTCTGCTAAATGGTGGGAATAGTAAGCAACAGATGTAGTCTTTGCCTACAGTCATGTGGGGAAGACAGATATAAAGTAATAATAAGTGTCATGCAAATGTTATGCCTCGGTAATGGGGCTTACAGGAAAGCCCAGCCCTTAGCCTCAGGCCCCAGGCCAGGTCGGGCGGGTGAAAGGGCCAAGTTAAAACTCGCTGTGAGATTAATGAGTCAGCAGCTCAACCCAGAGACACCGGCTTTGTCACAAAGCAGCAGAGAGGTCTGACGTCAGCCAGCAGCGGGCGCCTCCTGAGTCCGTCCTTTAGCCTGACGCCTGGGCCCCGCCCACTCCCTCCCCGCCTCCTTCTCCTTCCTGCTCGTGACTCCCTCCCCCGCGGGTTTCTGCGAACTACCGCGAACGCTTCAAACGCGCGTCACCCTCCGCCCTTAACAATGAGCGGGGGGTGGTGTCAGTCGGCCAGGCCTGCGCTGTAGGGCTGGGGAGGGGGGGGGGGGCGGGCCAGCCGGCGTTGGTAGGCGGGGAACAGCGACGCAAGCCGTCGCGACGCCATTTGCTGCAGCCGAGTGTGGGCGCAGGCGGATCTCGGAAGAACTCGGTTTCGAGACTCTCCCGCGCACGCGACCCGGCCACGCTTGCCTGCTTGGTACAGCGCGGTCCCACGCGTCGCCCTTGGGGCCCTTCGGAAGAGTCGCCGCCGCCACCTCCGCCGCCGCCCCCACCACCACCACCCGAATAGGAGTCGGAAACGCCGGGAGGCCGCCGTCACAGCCATGCCCAAGAATAAAGGTAATGCCGCCCTGGACCCCGGGACCACGACTCCGCTCGACCCGGTTCTCCGGTCCTGCCCGCGCCGCTCCGCCGTGCCCAGGCCGCAGTGACCTTACTCTGCTCGCTGCCTGCACGCGGCTGGACGACCCAGACGCGGACTGGGGCTTGAGAGGGGAGCCGAGAAGTTGCCCCCGTGCACCAGTTTGGTCACATTGGGGTGGAGCCGACGCCATTTTTGTAGGGCCTCCTGCGGGGGAATGTGGGCTTTTGCTCCCGATTCGCGCCAGACTGACCGCGGCGCTTCACGGACCTGTGAGAAGACGTCTCCTGGGCGGCCAGGGTTTCTCCGATGGGCGCCTTTGGCCTTCCTGGGCAGGGACACTTAAGCCCCGGAAGCAGTTCTTAACTTTGAAAGAGTATTGCCTGCTTTAGAGACCAGCTACTCCTGCATGGGTTTCTTCATGAATAGTTGAGTGTTGTTGACACTACTCCCTCTCCGTTTCTAAACAGTGAATGAAACCTTAATGCAGATTTACATATTTAGGGTTCATTTCTAGAGATTTGCTCTTCCCCATCCCTTTACAGGGTTTACCTTTTTTTTTTTTTTTTTAAAAAAAAAAAACCCCAGAACACTTCTTCCATATTTAACCAGGTTTTCTTGTTTTTGCTTCAGATGTTGTATATATTGTATCGGGAGTAAAGACCTTTACGTTTCCTCCATTCTGAGGCTAAACGTCCGCAAAATTATCGGTCTTGAAGTTTATTTGGAACTTCCAAAATGGAAGGCCTAACCTACCTAAAACCAGAAGAGGCCTAAAGAAATTATCCCTTTTAGACTTAAGGGAATTTCTGCCTTTTGAAGTATCTTTGTAATTTCTCCAAGGAAGTAGTGCCACGAGAAACAGGGAGATCATTGTATTTTCCTCAGGAGAGGAGCATACTACACAACCCGCGGGACGTTTTCTCTGGTTATTCATCCTTGAGACCCCTACCTGGACCCAGGCATACTTCTGTTCTCTTATTCTCCCTCACAACCGGCACCAGGGATTCTACCTCATTTCCTCTTCGTGACTGTGGCTACTCATTTTATCCCTTGGGGTATTTGCTTGCAGTTTGGAGCAGGATTTGGTGCAGTTCTTTCAAGGCACTCCACTGCCCTCAGAAATCTAGCTTGCAGGTCCTTTTTGTCGCTTTTTCCTGCTAATTGTTCTGGGAAAAATAGGGTTTTAAAAGTCATAGTTTTCTTGTAACCTGTCCAGTCTCTCATTTCCTCTTAGATGGTAATTGGATCACCTCGGTAAGTATCTTCTTCTGACTTTATTTCTAGTGAGACTTCCAATTTCCTCACTAGACTGCAAGCTCTAATAGGCAGTAATGGTATCTGTCTTAAATCACATTGAATTGCTAGCACTTGACACTTGGTAGATGCTCAATAAATATTTGTTGTATTAAGTCACCTTCCTTTTGTAGACTTCACTCTCAGGTGAATAATAATAGGTTCCGCGGGAACAGGACTTTTGCATTAAACTTCTACATTAAATCACGTGTAGTTCACTAGCCTCCTTTAAAGTTGTAGTCTCTTACATGGCAGTAGGATAGACGGGAGTGATCAGGGTATGGTTAATTTTGATAAATTGACAAACAATAAATAGATCATTCTGTATAAATAGTATTTGAAGCTTAAAACAAAAAATATAATAGATAATACAGTGAACACCCGGGAATCCATTATTGTGAACTTGAGAAGTTAAAACACAGAATCAGTTAAATCTCTTTGTGTCCCTCTTTCCAGTCCTCTTCCCCTGTCTTCTTGTTCTTTGGAGGTAACAACCATTCTGAATTTGGTGTTTATCATTCCAGTACGTGTACAACCAATCTGTTCCCTTAGAGGAACAGTGCTTTCCAAGACCCCTGGATTTTATGAGATGAGGTTTACTAATGTAGAAATAAATTCATGTTTTTTGCTTGTTTTTCTTTGTTGGAAAAGCCGGAAGTCCTGTGAATATAATTTTGGTGATGCTCTCACAAGGATATAAATTGCCATGAACTGTGTGTTGAATGTGTTTTAGACTGATTCTTACCAGCTTGTTTCCTCTACTATCCTGTAGATGCTTTTGGCTTACTACCTCAGGAAAAAGGGTATCCTTTGGTCCACTCTTGATGACCATTTGGGGTAAGGTGCTGCCACACTTTGAGGAAGTTACTACCTATAATTTTAAAATTGCCACTCCTTTGGGAAGGTATGGACTAGTTTTGACGGACTCATTCAAAGAATTGCCCAGCTTGGGTATATAACTCCGTAAACAAAGCCGTTAAGATCCTTGCCCTAAAGGAGCTTTCACTCTGTTTTGTCTGACTTGAATGATTAATGGCTTGAAGCAGAAGTTACTTTACTCTTCCGGGGAAATCAGTTTTGCTTTGCCTTAAGAATGCCTCACATACTGAACTCTAAGGAGTCTGAGTGGGTCAGGAAATTACAGAGGCCCACCTGACAATAGCACCAAGCATTATGAAACTGCCCTTAGAACTGATTAACTGCACTGGATTCTAGAAGTTCTGTGTCTCTCTCTGCAGTGGCCGGGTGCATATTCATTATTTTCTTTGGACTGTGAACCATTTGCTGCTTCCAGGTTCTACCCACGAGTTCTTTAATATCACTACCACTTACAGCCTTTCTCCCACCTTGTGAAAATGGCCACCGGTGTGGTTTAGTAGGTTCTGGAATGGGAACAAAACGCTATGGAGAGAGACCCTAATGTGAGGGCTAGGAACAAAAAGATTAGGTTTGAGTCTCTTCATCCATACACCCTGGAATATGTTAAAATTCTCAGGGGTTCAGTTAATGAAGTCCCTGATAAGCTGGGGATAAATATTATTTCATAGGGTGCTTGTGACAAGTAAATGGGTGGCTTTATCGTATAATGGTTAAGAGTATAGTTAAGTGGGGACACACTGCTCCCTTCAAATCCCAGATCTCTCACTTCATATCATATCGCCTTGGATGAGTCACTTAACCTTTCAGAGACTATTAATCTCTTGTGAAATAAAGACAAAATAGTACCTGTCTCACAGGCATAGGCTTGTTAGGGGTGAGTTACCAGGACAATGAGAAGTCTATCTACTTGGACTGAAGTATAAGATAGTGGAAGAGAAGTATTGAGAGGTCGACTGGTGTGTTTTATAGGTTGAGAGATTTATGTTCTTTAAAGTGATCATGTTACCACTAACAGAAATGGGGGCGTTGGTTAAGGACCAGGTTTGTAAAGAAAAAAAAAAATGAAAAGAAATTGAGTTTTGAATAAAATCTGGAGCTTGAGATGACAGCAGCCCATTCACTGGAGCCATTAGAAATATGAAACCAATGCTTAGTTGAAATAGCAGGCTGAGATATAAAATTATTAGCATAGAAGTGATAAATGTAAGAGAAAATTTAATTTCCTTAGAAAGTGAGTTAGCAGATGGTAGGACTTTGGAATTAATGAAGCTCCAGAGGAATAGGCATAATGTGGGGTGGGGGCTCATAAAGATCAAAAATAATGCAAGTGGCAGGGCGCCTGGGTGGCTCAGTTGGTTTAGCGGCTGACTCTTGATTTTGATCTCACGGTCCGTGGGTTTGAGCCCTGGGGAGCCTGCTTGGGACATTCTCTCTCTCTCTCTCTCTCTCTCTCTCTCTCAGTAAATAAACTTTAAAAAAAAAAAAATAGTGCAAGTGGCCCTCTAAGTCAGAAAAAAGAGAGTTGGGGAATGAGTAGTAGTATCATCCTTCAAAGTATGAAAACCAAGGGGAGGGAGAGAATTACGCTTTTTTTAAGGGTGTCAGTACATAGAAGAGTCTAGGATTCTAAATGGTAGAAGGAATGTGGAGGTATTTAGATCTTCTCTTCTAACTCCCTCATTTTACATAGTCTGTAACTGAGATCCTGAGAAGTTTCTTTGTGAAAGCTCCATTCATCCTTTGCTTCTCCCTCCCTCTACATCTGGTCATAATTCTCTTGTTTACATCTCGGAACTATTCCTCCTGTTTGTCTCTTTTATGGCTTGGCTAGGCCTGCTTCATGGTACATGTAAGGACAGTGGCCTTAGAGGATCATATATATACCTCTGCATTTGTTGAAGTATTTTTTAAATTTTTGAGTAGTAAATATATTCACAGTTCAGATTTCAAAATGTGAAAAGTGCAGTGTCTTTCCAGAACGTGTCCTTTTGCCAACAAGTTCTCCTCACAGGCAGTCATTGTTAACTTTTTTACATATGCCTTTCCAGAGGGTTTTTTATGTATACGTAAGCAAATATGAGTACTCATTTTTCTTTTTTTTTCTTTTTTGCGTTTTTATTTTTTTACACCAATGGTAGCTTTATATTCTTCACCTTGTGGTATTCATTTTTAAATTCATACTATGAAGAATTTTGAATATATACATATGTACAAAAGTATACTGGTATAAACAAACATTTAGGTACTTAACCCCCTGGCCCCAGGCACAATCAGTTCACAACTAAACTTGGACTAGCACCGTCCACACCAAATCAGGATCCAGATTTGGTCTACACATTGCCATTGGTTGATAATGTCTTTTAAATCTCTTAAAAAAAAATCTGTAAGTTCCCCATCCATCTGATCCCCCGCCCAATAATGTATCTAGTGAGAAAAACAAATTGTCTAGTACTGCCCCCACTGTCTAGATTTTGCTGATTTCATCCCTGTCTAAGAGAGAGAGAGTGCACTTGCTTGCCAGCAAGCAAGGGAGAGGGGAAAAGAAGAGAGAGAATCTAAAGCAGCCTTCATGTTCAGCACGATCCCTTGACCTTAGTGATGAAATTTGAAGTGGAGTTTGTAGCAAACGGCTAAGAAAGAATTCTTGAGACATCTTTGGTGCAAAAAAGTGATTTTATTAAAACACGGGGGACTGGACCCATGGGCAGAAAGAGCTGTGCTGGGAGTGTGAGGAATGACTGGTGATATACTTTTAAGTCTGGAGGGAGGGGGGATAGAGAGAAAATTCGTTTCTAAGGAATTTCTGTATGCTGAAAGCAGGGTCTTTTAGGACTCTGAAGATGGAGCTGTTGTCAAGATAAAATTGCTTTTAGTTTTTGTTTTTGTTTTTAACGTTTATTTATTTTTGAAAGAGACAGTGCGAGCGGGTAGGGGCAGAGAGAGGGAGACACAGAATCAGAAGCAGCCTCCAGGCTCTGAGCTGTCAGCACAGAGCCCGACGTGGGGCTTGAACCCATGAACTGAGATCATGACCTGAGCTGAAGTCAGACGCTCAACCCACTGAGTCACTCAGGCGCCCTGGATGCTTTTAGTTTTTAATATCCTGTAAATATTTATGGCATTAATTAAGGCAGCCATAAACTCCTTGCAGAGGGTTACACGCTGCAGGTCTCTGGTGTCTTTCAGTGGGCTATAAGCTGAAAGGGGATTTAATTTACATTTTTCTTGCCTTTGTTTCCCTCATCACTGGGATCATGACCTGAGCCAAAATCAAGAGTTGACGCTCAATTGATCCAGTCACCCAGATGCCCCTGTTTTTTGATGGACTTTGTTTTTTAGAGCAGTTTTCCGTTTGTAGAGAAATAAGCAGAAAGTAGAATTCTCCCATTCCTCCCAGCATGTTGTTAACTTGAGCCACTGTATTAGTAGGATCTGGGCCTTGGTTTCTCCCAACCTGCCCAGCCAACTCCATAGATGACATTAAGGTTCATTCTTTATGTTGTATATTGTGTATTTGGGCATGTGAATAGTGAAATGTATCTACCATTACACTATCACACAGAATCATAATTTCACTGCCCTGAAAATCCTCCGTGTTCACATATTAATCTGTTCTTTTCCTCCTCCCCAGCTCCTGGCAGCTACTGATTTGTTTGTTTGTTTGTTTGTTTATTTTTACTGTCTAAATAGTTTTGCCTTTTCCAAAATGCTACCTAGTTGGACTCATACAATTCAGCCTTTATAGATCCCTTTAACAGTTTGCGTTTAAGGTTCTTCTCATGTTTCTTTTTATTGCTGAATAACATTCCATTGTATAGATGTACCACAGTTTATCCATTCCCCTACTGAGGGACATCTTGGTTGCTTCCAAGTTTAGAAAGTAGTAACTTGCTTTTTTAACTTCAGCTACTTTGCTCAGTAAATCTTTGCTACTGCTAGAAGATAGAATTCAAATTCTGAAGGTAGCCAGAGTAGTTCTTCCTCCACCACAGCTCCCCTTCCAGGGGATGTAACTTTACCCTCTCACCCCCAGTCATCCTAATTGAACTCAGACCTTTCATGGGGAGGTCTGGTAAGGGGGTGGGCTATTAATTTATTTAGAAAGTTATCAGTAACTCGTTGTATCTCCCACCCTGGCCCTTGTGGGCCACTGTGGAAGGGGTTCATTGAGCAGTGTGCTCAACCAGGTGATCATTATGATCCAGGAACTTTGGTCATTGAATGCAGATGTCCTCAGGGATGTATATACTTTTATATAGTATCTGCTTTCAGTTTGTATTTTATGACAGAAATAACCCAAAAGGAATTTCCAAGACGAGTAGGGGAGTAATGCTATGTGTGTGTTTAATATGATTAGAGATTGTGAATTTAATATGGTGTAACTTTATTAGGTGAATTTTTAAATGTAAGTGATTTTTTAAAAGAGTGTTGTGAGTCATTTAGTTTCTTTCTTATTTTGCAAATAATTAACATCTTTTTCTTTCTTTAAAACCTTTAGGTAAAGGAGGTAAAAACAGACGCAGAGGTAAAAATGAGAATGAATCTGAAAAAAGAGAGCTGGTGTTTAAAGAAGATGGACAAGGTAAGCGTTTCTGTAAGTGAGGGTTTTTTTTTTTTTTTTAGTAATAATTTTTTTTAAAATAGGGAATTTTCGATTGCTAAACATAGAAGATACAACTTTGTAATGCTGAGCAATAAGGTCTTGTGTTCCGGTTTGTCTTCCATTTCTCAGTCCTCCCCCACCTCTCTAGAGCCTTTCTTTTGGTAATCAGTTTTTGGTACGCTCAGTGTGTGTTGATTGGTGGCATTTTTATAAACCTCTAGGTTTCATTGTTTTGCATGAACATTCATAAGTAAGAATGAATTGTACAGTTCAGAAAGAACTAAGCCTCGAAAGCTATAGTTAACAATTCCATGGTTTAGTAAACCCTTTTTTTTTTTTTTTTCCTTAAGTAGGCTCCATGCCCAGCGTGGGGTCCCAACGTGGAGCTTAAACACGCTTAACTGACTGAACCACCCAGTAAATGTTGCTACATAGTCTTTTCATTAGATAATGAATTTTTAAGGGATGAGTTAGAGGCCTTGGCCTCATTTCTCCAGTACTATTAGCATATAATTTCAAAAACTAGAATACAGTAAAACTAAACAGTTGACCTTTCCAAACTAAGATCCATAACACTAGTTTCCCATATTTTTGAGCAGCTTCTTTCTTCTTCTTCTTCTTTTTTTTTTTTAACGTATGTTTGTTTATTTTGAGAGAGAGGAGAAAGCACGAGCAGGGGAGGGGCAGAGAGAGGGAGAGAGAGAGAGAATCCCAAATAGGCTCACCTATGTTGTCATTGCAGAGCCCCAGGCAGGGCTCAAACTCATGAACCACGCATGAGATCATTACCTGAGCCAAAATCAATAGTCAGACGCTTAACTGACTGAGCCACCCAGGTGCCCCACAACCCCTGAGCAGTTTCAAAAGCTGCTTCAGAAGAGTTGCAGTATTGGTGCAATCAACTCCCTTAAGCCCTTCATGTGTGTGTATTTCCTGAACCATTTTAAAGGTAGTTGCAGACATCATGATACTTTTACCTTACGCTATATCATGTCTCTTTAGTTTATTCTCTTTCATAATCACAATAGAATTCTCACATTCAGATAACTTAGCATGAATACATATATATTTTTGAAGTCCAGTTATTCCAGTAATTTCCAACATATTTTAACAAAGAACTTTTTTTGATTGTCCTTTTATCGTAGAACTTTGGTGGATTTGTTCGTGGCTATGTGTATATATAAGCCACCAAAAATGAAACACGTATTGTGGTTAAAAGAACTTTCAGTTTCTTAGCCTTCCTCATTCTTCCCTCCATGAACAGTTGACTTTATTACGATCATCACTTTTTCACTTTGGAAGACATACTGCCTTTGAGTTGGCCTACCATGTTGAAACTCTAGGTTCGTTGTAGTCTGAGCAACTAACTTCAGCGTGTCAGCCCCACAGTTGAGCCTTTCAAAGTTAGGACTCAGTGTATTTACAAATCAGTGGATAGCCTGTTTGGCGTTCAGTCTTCTGTACAACTTGAGTAAGCTAAAGGTTCTGAGGTAATACCCGCCCTTGCCCCCCTAGTCAAGGCCCCTGTGCAAGCTAAAGCTAATCATCTCCTCAGTTTTCCGAGTGGCTTCCTGGGTATCCTTTTGGAAAGGTTTTGATTAAAAGTTTGGCATTTTGCCGGAGAATATCTTTCTGGGTTCACAAAAACTTTAGAATAATCCCTAATGATGAATGCTAATTTCACAAAGACATTACTAACACTTAAGCTACTTTTATGTGCCAAATATACCAAGAGTTATGTTGGGACTAGCTTCTAAAGGCTTTGAGGGAAAGGAGGTCCAAAATTGGGAGAGGATCCAAGTGTGAGAGATTGATGAGGTGTAATGTCCACTTTGGAGCACGCCACCTTGATCTCCAAAGTAAAGTATACAGTTACGGGGTGCCTGGCTGGCTCTGTCCAAAGAACCTGTGACTTTTTTTTTTTTTTTTTTTAAATGTTTGTTTATTTATTTTGAGAGAGAGAGAAACAGCATGAGCAGGGGCGGGTCAGAGAGAGAGGGAGACACAGTATCCGAAGCAGGCTCCAGGCTCTGAGCTGGCTGTCAGCACAGAACCCGACGCGGGGCTCAAACCCACGAACTGTGAGATCATGACCTGAGCCGAAGTCGGGCGCTTAAGCAACTGAGCCACCCAGGCGCCCCACGAACATGTGACTCTTAATCTTGGTCATGAGTTCGAGCCCCATGTGGGATGTAGAGATTACTTAAATACAACTTTAAAAAGTAAAGTATGGTTATGAAGATCATAGTCATTCTGCTTATTCAAAATCAGTAGATAATTAAAGCATTTCTGTTAGCAGAGACAGTTTGCTTTAGAAATGGCATTATGGAGTGTAGATTCTGGCTCTGCCATTGGCTTGGTGTTTATCACTCATTTGTATTTATTTTACCACACATTTATTCCTATCCAGTATACCTATGTTTTCAAGTCAATTTTATGTGGATTTTTAAGTTGCTGTCTTATGAAAAGTTTGACAGTATCTTGTACACTTTTCTTTTCTCTCCCCTAAGAATATGCTCAAGTAATCAAAATGTTGGGAAACGGACGATTAGAAGCGATGTGTTTTGATGGTGTAAAGAGGTTATGTCACATCAGAGGAAAATTGAGGAAAAAGGTAGGTGTGGAGATTTGTTTTACTTTAAAATTACGATTAAGGGGGGAAATAGGTCTATAGTTTTTATGGGTCAGGGACCTCATTTTTGTAAATTCCTCAAAGATTTCAGTAGAACAGTGATATAGTATGAAAAATCAAAACAGCAAGCTCAATGATGGTAACTTTATACAGATTCCACCTAAAGACTCATTTACGAGCAAATCAGAGAACTCTAGATGCTGGCGAGGATGTGGAGAAACGGGCACCCTCCTACACTGTTGGTGGGAATGTAAACTGGTATAGCCCCTCTGGAAAACAGTGTGGAGGTTCCTCAGGAAACTAACATTAGAACTACCCTATGACCCAGCAGTAGCACTGCTAGGAATTTACCCAAGGGATACAGAAATGCTGAGGCATAGGAGCACATGGACCCCAATGTTCATAGCAGCACTCTCCACAATAGCTAAAACATGGAAAGAGCCTAAGTGTCCATCAACAGATGACGGGATCAAGAAGATGTGGTTTATCTATACCATGGAATACTACGTGGCAATGAGAAAGAATGAAATCTGGCCATGTGTAGCAACATGGATGGACCTTGAGGGTGTTATGCTGAGCGAAATAAGTCAGGCAGAGAAGGACAAATATCCTATGTTTGCACATATAGGAGGATTAGGAGGAACTTGACGGAGGAACAAGGGGGAGAAGAAGGGCGGAAATGGTGGGGGAAAAGGAGAGAGGCAAACCATGAGAGACTCTTGAATGCTGACAAAAACTGAGGACTGATGGATGTGGGGGGGAGGGGGGATGGGCATGGAGGAGGGCACTTTGGGGATGAGCACTGAGTGTTATGTGGAAACTAATTTGACAATAAACTATTTGTAAAAAAAAAAAAAAAAAACCTCATTTACATCACCTCTGTTGTTCTGCCCAAAATGTTTAACCTGATCAACAAATCCAAATTAAGGGAGACTGTAAAACAAATGGCCAGACCCTTACTACAGTGTTAAGTGACTTTAAATGTTGGGGTGGGAGGGCGGGGGAAGGCATCAGCAGGGGGGCTGAAGGTGGGAACTATTCCAGTTGAATGGAGATTAAAGAGACCTAGCAGTTAAATGGGGTAGGTGGCCCATGTTTGGATTCTGGTTTGAGAGTGGGGGAAATCCTTGTAAAGCCTGTTGAGAAAATTTGAGTATGAGTTAAATTAAATGTTAATGGTAATACTAAATTTATGGGATTGTGATCCTGAATGCCTTGGAAAGTAATGATTCATTTCCCATCAGAGTGGGTGTTAAGGCCGATTTATTAATCCAGTTGGGTAAAAGTCCCTCTGATTCTGATCTTATGGGTTATTTTTTAATCCCTTTATAAACTTTAAGGTGGTTTTGCCAGCTTTGTGAATGTTGGTTGGTAGAAGGGAGGGCAGAAGAGAAAAAACACATTTCTAACTTTCTTTTCTCGCATATAATGGATAGATAACTAACCACTTAGAGTAATTCACTATTACAAATTACTAAATTTCTAATCATCATTCTTCTGGAATTAATAAACTCAGTTAAATAAGATCTTTTTTTTTTTTTTTTTTAACATCCCCCATTACAGGTTTGAAACCTTCTCAGCTGTTTACTATAGGTCCCCCCCCTCCCCCACCAATTCTAACTCTAGGTACTTCACCCACAGTTGAGTGAATAATATTTTATGGAAAGACTGACTAAATGTTGCTTTGATTCTTTACTTTTAAATGTAACATGCAGTGACTTTTCTTTCTTAGGTTTGGATAAATACCTCAGACATTATATTGGTTGGGCTCCGAGATTACCAGGTAAAAAATAATAATTTTTTCATTGTTCACTTGATTGAATTTGATGAGCTATTAATTCTTAGAACTTAAGTCATGACCGTTTTTGCCCAGTTCCACCCCATCATGCTATTCACTGTTGTGTCGACAAACATTTCTTAAGGGCTAGTTACGTTTTCAGTGTTGTGCTAGTACACTAGTCATCGTGGTGCCCAGATGGCCAGTCTGTGGAGTCCACATTTTCACTATGGAAAAAATAACAGGCAGTGTGAATTTTCCATCAAGCTATAAATGGTCCTTTTTCCTTTTTTAGATATTTAAAAAGTTCCCTTTTTTGGAATAAGTGATGTTACATAGTGGTGGTGGTGTTCTTGTTCTTATTTGTCAAAGTAAAAATGTAATTTTAGGGTGGACTCCACATGCCAGTTTTTCTTTCTTTTTTTTTAAAATATACATATTGAAATCAAAATCTGGAAACTGCTGCTGTAGTGTATACAGCTGAATGAGTCAAGCTCCCATCCCAGAAAATACTTATGGCGTGGTAGTGAAGAAAATAAGGCACACAAGTAATTACAGTACAAACCATGATATAAGTATGTGCTCTAAATGTGGATTAGCACTTAGGAGAGAAAATGGTAGTTGCCCTTCATGATCTCAACCTGGAGAGTATTCATTGTGGGTCGGTGCAGTCCGTTTGGTTTCCACTTGTTAGAACTCATCACCATGTATTTAATCACGTTTTCTTTTTTTTTTTTTTTTTTAATTTTTTAAAATTTATTTCTGAGAGAGAGAGAGAGACAACGTGAGCAGGGGAGGGTCAGAGGGAGAGGGAGACACAGAATCTGAAGCAGGCTCCAGGCTCTGAGCTACCTGTCAGCACAGAGCCTGACGTGGGGCTCGAACCCACGAACCGCGAGATCATGACCTGAGCCGAAGTCAGACACCCAACCGACTGAGCCACCCAGGCACCCCATATTTTAGTTTTCTTAAATATATATTCCAGAATAAAGAATTAAAATATTTATTATAAATCAGTGACTCTCAACCATGAGTGAATTCTTTTTTCCTCGGGGGACATTTGGCAGTATCTGGAGACCTTCCTTGTCGTTACAGCTGATGGGGGGAGACCAGGAGCGATGCTGACTAAGCATCCTGCATTGCACAGGACAGTCCCTACAACAAAAGAAATATCCAGCCTAAAGTATCAATAGTGCTGAGGTTGAAAAAGCCTGCTTTAATTAATACCATTTTTTTTACATATTTTTAATTTTGTTTTTTAATGTGTGTTTATTTTGAAAGAGAGAGAAAGCACGTGCATGTGCATGCGAGCAGGGAAGGGGTGGAAAGAGACTCCCAAACGGGCTACACACTGTTAGCACGGAACCTAATGTAGGGCTTGATCCCACGAACTGTGAGATCACAACCTGAACCAAAATCAAGAGACGCATAACCAACTGAGCCACCCAAAGCTTACCCCAGTTAATACCATTTAATGTCCATTTTCCTCTTTAAATCTTAAAATAACCCCAGAAATAGGAAGAATAATCAGTTCTTTGTTTGACAGATGAGAAAACCAAGGTTTGGAAAGATCCAACATTCTAACTATAAAATGACAGCCAAGGTCAACGTTTCTGATTCTTAATCTCCCATGAGCCACCTTCTCTGCCCCTGCCACTTCGGGGGAACCAGTAGAATCAGTGGCTTTTGGGAACTTGTTAGAAATGCAGTGTTTTGGACTTCACCCCAGGCCTCCTAAATCAGAATACACCTTTTAACAATTTCCCTCTGAGCTTCTATGCACATTACACACAGCTCAAGAAGTGCTGGTTTGAGGGGCGCCTGGGTGGCTTAGTCGGTTAAGCGTCCAACTTTCGCTTAGGTCATGATCTCGCGGTTCGTGGGTTCGAGCCCCGCGTCGGGCTCTGTACTGACTGCCAGCTCAGAGCCTGGAGCCTGTTTCAGCCTGTGACTCCCTCTCTCTCTGACCCTCCCCTGCTCACGCTGTCTCTCTCTCTCTCCTAGAAATAAATAAAAATATTTAAAAAAAAAAAAAAAGTGCTGGTTTGAATCACACTGCCTTTGCATCACTGATCATTTTTGTAGCCATTTGGACCTGCTTTTAGGTTCAAAGAACTTTTTGAAGTTGAGATAATAAACTTGAACACTTTTTTTTTTTTTTCCTTAAGGAAACTTTAACAGTCTTTTCAAATGGGGAAGTGTGAACATTCTAAGGCAGTAGTTGTCTGTGGTATATTTGCATCAGAAACACTTGAAGAGCTTTAGAAAATAGAAACTCATGAGCGTTGTTCCACATCTACTAATCTGTCTTCTGGAGATGTAAAATCTCCTCTGGAGATTCTAGTCTCTTCATATTGTAAGCAGCATTGATTCAAGGAAAGGTTTAATTACACTATTTAATCATCCTGTAAAAAGATTGGGTTGGCACAGTTCTGGATGTTTTTTAGAAGGTAGGAAAAAACTTTTTACAATTGTTTTAATACGTATTTAAAATTTTAATTCCAGTATAATTAATAATATGGTCATTCAGCAGTTCCATACATCATCCTGTGTTCCTCACAACAAATGCGCTGGGTAGGAGAAAACTTTGAAATGTGAAAGAGAGTTGGTAAAAATGTGAGATTTAATTTTTTATCCAGTTTGTAAGTAACTTATGAAATAATACTTTTGCATAATCAGTTCTAAAATTTACCTATCTCTTTCAGGATAATAAAGCTGATGTAATTTTAAAATACAATGCAGATGAAGCTAGAAGTTTGAAGGCTTATGGCGAGCTTCCAGAGCATGGTAATGTCAGAGTATGCTTGCTTATACTTCATAGTAGTATACTTTATGCTTTATAAACTCTGAACTTCTGCATAATACCAATGAAAAGAATAATTTTGTTACAGTATTTACTTCACAGTAACCTTCTCAAGAGATTGTTAGTGTTCATCTACTTTAAGTGTGAAGCAAGGATCGTAATTAGGTACTATTGACTTTTATAAAGTCATTTTTCAGTTCTTGCCCTAGTATCATAGGATCCCATAGGATTTTTAAAAACAACATTGTCACCACTAAAACGTTAAGCATTCTCATGTGAAAAACTTAAGTAAAACAAAAATAAGTCCCTCATAATCCCACCAAAGGTGAAGTACACTTTACATACTGTATTATAAGGCTACATTTTTCACTTGGTGTTTTTGTTTTGTTGTATATTCCTTTTCGTTTTCTTTCTGTTGCATATTATTAGAAAAACAATATAATTTTACCTAAGCATGAAAAGCCTGCTGAAATTACATGCTTGACATTTTCAATCTAGGAAATGCTAGTATGTCTGGGAATAGGACCAGCATGGCCTGGTTCATTTTCATTGCTTAGGGGTAATCACGATTTGACTAAGTTTTCTGATTGGTGAGTCTGTCTGGTGTTACCATTTGCTGTGACCTTTTTTTTTTTTTTTTGAAGCATAGTTGGAAATTGTAATGGCTTCAGAATTTGTGTGATTGGAGCCTGCCTTACTAAAAATACCTTTGTGAAGTAAATAGTCGGGACTATATCAAACTAAAAAGCTTTGCACAGCGAAGGAAACCAACAAAACAAAGAGGCAACCTATTGAATGGGAGAAGATGATTGCAAATGATGTATCTGATAAAGGGTTAATGTCCATAATACATAAAGAACTTCTACGACTTAACACCCAAACCACTCCCCAAATAATCCATTAAAAATGGATGGGGGCGGTGCCTGGGTTGCTTAGTCGGTTAAGCGTCCGACTTCGGCTCAGGTCATCATCTCACGGTTCATGGGTTCGAGCCCCGCGTCAGACTCTGTGCTGACGGCTAGCTCAGAGCCTGGAGCCTGTTTCAGATTCTGTATCTCCCTCTCTCTCTGACCCTCCCCTGTTCATGCTGTCTCTCTCAGAAATAAAAAAAAAAAAAAACATTAAAAATTAAAAAAAAAATGAACAGAGGACCTGAATAAACACTATTTCTTCAATATTTTTTTTTCTGAATAAACACTTAATATAGAAGATGTACAAATGGCCAGTAGACATGAAAGGGTGCTCAGCGTCACTTATCATCAGGGAAATGTAAATCAAAACCACAGTGAGATATCCCCTGATACTGGTCAGGGTGGCTAGTATCAAAAAGATGAAATAACAAGTGTTGGTGAGGGCCAGGGTAAACAAATGTTGGCAAAGATGTGGAGAAAAAGGAACTTTCGTGCATTGTTGGAATGTAAAAATCAAATTAACAAACGAGAGACAGACTCCTAAGTATAGAGAACAAGCTAATGGTTGCTGGGGGATTGGGGTGATAGGCAAAATAGGTGAAGAAGGTTAAGAAGTACAAACTTCTAGTTCTAAAGTAGATGAAAAGTAGCATAGGGAATGTAGTCAGTACTGTAATAACTTTGTGTCATGACAGATGGTAACGATGCATATCATGGTGAGCATACCGTAGTGTATATAATTGTCAAATCAACTATGTTCACTTGAAACTAATATATTTGTCAACTATACTTGAATTGGAAAGTTTTTTTTAAATGTTTATTTTGAGAAAGAGAAAGCAGGGGAGGGACAGAGAGAGGGAGAGAGAGAATCCAACAAAGGGCTTGAGCTCACGAACCATGAGATCATGCATGACCTGAGCTGAAATCAAGAGTTGGATGCTTAATCGACTTAGCCACCCAGATGCCCCTGAGTTGGAATTTGTCTTTTTTAATGTTTATTTTAGAGAGAGAGAGGGGGAACAAACAGGGGAGGGGAAGAGAGAAAAGGAGAGAGAATCCCAAGCAAGCTCTGCACTGTGAACATGGAGCCCTGTGTGGGCTCAATCTCACAAACCATGACAACATGACTTGAGCCCAAATCAAGAGCCAGACGCTTAACCAGCTGCGCCACCCAGGTGCCCCCTGAATTAAAAATACCTTTGTAGGGGTGCCTAGGTGGCTCAGTTGCTTGAGTATCCAACTCTTAATCTTGGCTTAAGTCTTGATCTCACAGGTGTGAGTTCAAGCTCTGCATTGGGTTCTGTGCTGGGCATAAAGCCTACTTTTTAAAAAACATCTCCACAAACAAAAGTATAACTCATATTTTCCATCTTGGCTAGCAGTGACCTTGAGATTTTGTTGTATAAAATTCTGTAGAGTAGGGCTGCTAGGTACAAGTTAGAAGGATCTTTTTTTTTCCTTTTAACTTTTTTTTTTTAATGTTTATTTTTGAGAGAGAGAGAGACAGACAGACAGACAGACAGAACGGAGGAGGGGCAGAGAGAGGGAGACACAATCTGAAGCAGGCTCCAGGCTCCAAGCTGTCAGCACAGAGCCAGATGCGCGGCTGGAACCCACAGACCGCGAGATCATGACCTAAGCCAAAGTCGGACACCAAACCGACTGAGCCACCCAGGTGCCCCAGGCGGATCTTTCTTACAGTGAAACTTATAATTTAGGTATGACTCATAAGAGTCTCTCTATAATTCAACAGACTACTTCTTTTAGTGGACAGCTACTCATTTTAATATCATCTTGGTTATATGAGTATATTTGTTGTTGATTCTTTAGCCAAAATCAATGAAACTGATACTTTTGGTCCTGGGGATGATGACGAAATTCAGTTTGATGACATTGGAGACGATGATGAAGACATTGATGATGTAAGTAGATGCACCTTACATTTTTCAACTTTTGTTTCTGAATTGTCTATAGAGATACCAGCTCTTTCTCCTATCTTTGTTTAATCTAAGAATGTTGAATACATTAGGATATATTTGAAGATTTGTCCATGAATTAAAATGCTCAGTATTATTTATCAGACAACCAGTCAAACTGTTTATACTTTAAGAATTCTTACAGTCTTTTTCACCATTTCTTCCAGAAAAGATCAGTATCTGCTTTGGCAATATGAATGCTAGGCATTGCAATCATAACTTGTTTGAGTGTCTAAAGAGGTAGCTATTATGAAATGTAGCAGACAGTTGTAAGAAATAAAATTCTTCTCATAGAAACATGCATTCTTAATTGAAATACTAGTATGTTAAAAGAAGAATCTTGTTTTAACAGCTTGATATGAAGGATTGGAATTATACCATATTTTAAAAATTTTTTTAAATGTTTTATTTATTTCTGAGAGAGAGAGGCAGCGTGAGCAGGGGAGGGTCAGAGAGAAAGGGAGACAAAGAATCCGAAGCAGGCTTCTGGCTCTGAGCTAGCTGTCAGCACAGAACCTGACGCAGGACTCGAACCCACGAACTGTGAGATCATGATCTGAGCCGAAGTCAGACGCTTAACCGACTGAGCCACCCAGGCGCCCCGGAATTATACCATATATTTAAAGTCTTGTTAAAATTGAGACCATTGTCATTCCACTATTTTTTCTGTTGGATATGCATTGTTGGCAAACTCTTAGTTTGGAGTTTGTGTATTGGAGGAAAATGTACTGTTTTGCAAACAGTAAAGCAGTAATGCTCACAAGAGTAAATGCCCTTTTGCTGTTACGGTATTAAAATGAAACATACTTAGTTTTTGCCAATATTAATAATTGGGGTGTTATTATAAGTTACTCTTAACTCCAGTTTGGGCTCCTTTAAACTCCCTAAAATAAAACTGTAGTTTAGAACCCACCTTTGTATATATAGATCTAGGGGCGCCTGGGTGGCTTAGTCGGTTAAGTGTCCGACTTTCGCTTAGGTCATGATCTCTCGGTTCCTGGGTTCGAGTCCCGTGTCGGGCTCTGTGCTGACTGCCAGCTCGGAGCCTGGAGTCTGTTTCAGTCTGTGACTCCCTCTTTCTCTGACCCTCCCCTGCTCATGCTGTCTCTCTCTCTCTCCTAGAAATAAATAAAACATTTAAAAAAATTCTTTTAAAAATATTAAATGTATATATAGATCTAAAAATAATTATGCTAATATTTGATTTGATTCAAAAATGATATTTTAGTATGCCTAGGGTGGTCGTTCCTAAGACTGCAACAGGATTACCAGAGCCTTTCACAGCTCCAAAGGCTGGCCTTGGGGAAATCTGAGTTAGGCATCGCAAGTGATACCTACTAGCAAGATTCAGTAATAAACATTTTCCTGTCATTGATTTATCACATATCTGTATCTTTTTTTTTTTTTTAATGTTTTTTTTATTTCTAGGAGAGAGAGAGACAGTGTGAGCAGGGGAGGGTCAGAGAGAGAGGGAGTCACAGACTGAAATATGCTCTAGGCTCTGAGCTGGCTGTCAGCACAGAGCCCGACGCGGGGCTCGAACTCACGAACCGCGTGATCATGACCTAAGCGAAAGTCGGACACTTAACCGACTAAGCCACCCAGGCGCCCCTGTATCTTTATTCATGCGTCAATCCATCTTATATTTTGATGCAACTTCAGACTATTATGAGTGCTCGTGGTGAATTAAAATTTGAATACGTATCTTCAGTGTGTGTTTCTGAATTTTTACATGATATATCATTCTATTTTTTAATGTATTTCCCTTTGGAGATCCTGAGCCAGAAAATTCTTGTGACTAAATTGTTAATGATAGTTTCAGAGTAGATGTAACGGTTATATTCTGTTAAAAAAACAACAACAACCAGGAATTGTGTTGTAAATTAAGGGGTGATCTAAACATTTTAGAGCTGGTGGTAGAAGACCTCTTTTGGAAGATTAACCCAACCAGAGAACAATTGGAATATAAAGCCACATACACAGGGGTATTAGGATGAGGATCTAGTAAACAGGGTTAAGACTTTCTAAGAAAAAAATTCCTGAATCTGTGCCAGTGATTCCTTGGAACTGGACTCTGTAGTCTGGCAGGGAAAGAGATGCTAAAGACAGTGGATACTAAAGAAATTGGAGTTGTCTTGAACCTTTTGCAAAGGCAAAGGTTGCCCTTTTTTAACACCTGAGAACCCTACTTTTCAAAGACATTTCTCCAGATGGTTTATAGGTATGCTAGCCTGCCTTCCTATAACTAGATTGAGAGGAGAATTTGGTAAGTGTCACACTTGTCTCTTTCTTAATGAAATAATATTCCTAGGGGTGTCTGGGTAGCTCAGTTAGTTAAGCATCCAGCTTCGGCTCAGGTCATGATCCCACAGTTCGTGTGTTCAAGCCCCACGTTGGGCTCCATGCTGACAGCTCAGAGCCTGGAGCCTGCTTCAGATTCTGAGTCTCTTTCTCTTCGCGAGTGTGCGCGCGCGCACACACACCCCCACACACCCCCACACTCGCGTGTGCTCTCTCTCTCTCAAAAGTAAACATTTTTATTTATTTTTTTTAAGATTTTTATTTATTTCTAGGAGAGAGACAGTGTGAGCAGGGGAGGGTCAGAGAGAGAGAGGGAGATACAGACTCTGAAATAGGCTCCAGGCTCTGAGCTGCCAGTCAGCACAGAGCCCGACGCGGGGCCCGAACCCACGAACCGCGAGATCATGACCTAAGTGAAAGTTGGATGCTTAACCGACTAAGCCACCCAGGTGCCCCTCAAAAGTAAACATTTAAAAAATAATAATACTCCTGCATGTCTGCTCCCACCCAGAAGAAAAATCTCTCATCACCAGTACAAAAGGGAAGAGACACTAAACTTTATTAAGAATATTTTGTATGGCAGCATTCTGAAGAAGGTTGTAAAGATTTACTGGCAACAGACTAATTAAGAAAAACCTGATGTATAGGGGCACCCGGGTGGCTCAGTCGGTTAAGCGTCTAACTTCAGCTCAGGTCATGATCTCACGGTTTGTGGGTTTGAGCCCTGCTTCAGGCTCTCTGCTGACAGCTAGCTTGGAGCCTGGAGCCTGTTTCGGATTCTGTGTCTCCCTCTCTCTCTGACCCTCCCCTGCTCACGCTGTCTCTCTCAGAAATAAGTAAAACATTTAAAAATTTTTTAAAAAAATAACCAAAAACCTGGTGTGGAGAATTTCTTCTTCAAAGATAGCCTTAGGGGATGCAGGCCTCCCTTCTATGGTAGACTGCTGGAATATAAGAATTCTTTCATTTGATCTGATGTTCTTTTCCCTTCCAGATCTAAATTGGATTCATCGTTTTACATTCCAGTTTCTTTGTGGATTGTTCCAACAATTTGGATTTTGGCTGTGACCTGTTAAAGAAGATTAAAATTTTCATTAGCATGAGTGCAATTTGTTAAAGCAGACTGATTTGTTTCTAAGGTATTTCTTTAAATCTGGTAATGCTGAATTCTCTTAAGTGAAATGTTAAGCCCCCTTTCTTCTTTTGATGTACTGGAGCTTATAGGTAAAAGACCACATATACTATTTTTTAAAAAGAGGAGAAAAATGTATTATTGCCTTTCCTACTTTGACCACTTCCAGTAAGTAAATGACTGTTCCAAATAAACCATTTACCGTACATTCATTATGGATCATGTTTAAGCCCTAACTTTGACTAGCCTTTTGACTGTACATTGACTCTCTGTATATTCCAGTTACTTAGATGTTCCCTGGAGATTTTGATACAACTTAAAAGAGGCAGAAATCTGCATTTGAAGTAAAAGAAAAAATGATTAGGTCTGTTTTTCATATTTAAGTAGTGTGTGGCTGTTTTTGTACTAATTTTGATAATCACTTACATTCTTTCAGAACCTTATTTTGCCATTAAACGTATCAATAAAAAAGCATTTACAAAATGCAGGTTTTAGAACCTGGGTTTTAATGGCAATTTTCAATTTGTAAGGTTAGTAGTTACAGGAATTAAACAGTAGGTGGCACCCAGTCATCTTAACATTGAAATATTTTCTAGCTGTCATTTTTTTTTCTTTCTACGCTTAGGAAATTTCCCAAACAAGAAAAGATTGTTTTGATCATATGCATGTATGTAGAAAATTTTTAAAGAACAAAACTATTGTTAAAAGTGTCATTTTATTTCAGAAGTCATATACATAGAAGCTGCAATTTTGAGTGCTTTGTAAACACTTAAAGTATATATAAATGAAATTTTAATTTCCTAACAACTGTATAATTAAGCCTTTTTCAAACCATCCCTAAACTGGTTAAAAAAAAAAAAAAAAAGAGGGAATAACAATTTACTGAGAAGATGGGTTCTCCTTTCTGGATAGAAGAGCTACAGCTAAGAAATATAATAAAGACAATGTCATGCTGCAGAGTATATTATACCCTTACTTTGTGTTTAGGATGTATTTTATTGTGTGTAAAGATTTGTTTTTCTTGAATATTATTGGGAATTTGGATTTTCTCTTATTTAGTGTTTTGTTCTCAACTGGACTAAGATGAAATTAAGGGCTGGGCTGTTTAGACTTCGGTAGCCACATTGAAATCTTCTGCAACTTCAGAAGAGATTCATCATTTAGGCTGTGAAACGCTTATTCTCCTGATCTCCAGAGATGTTTTCAATGATGAAAAGTTGTGCCAAGGGAAATAAACCTTCATGTGGCTTCAAAAAATAAGCACATCTTCTCCAGTCATACTTATTCTTAAGTGTGCAAACTCTGGAATCAAAATCTGAAGTACTATAAAACATTATTAAATCAAAGAACAGAAATAAGTGGATAGTTGCGATTCGTGATTCTTATTCTTTGGCGTTCCGAACATTTACCCAGATGGAATGTATCTGAGACCATGGGCTGGTTTTTTAATACTTGTAAGAAATTAGCCTTGAAGAATTGACTTAGTGATTCTCTTCCTCAAAATCTAAACTTCCAAAGATATTTAGACCTCTGTACAAAGAAGTGTTTTGCTAAATTTGTGGTATATATAGATCCTTCTTCTCTGTTATTTTACCAAGAATGTTGTAACTCTGCCTCTGTGGTAGTTCATGGTAGGGATGGTACAACTCACATATTAGTTTTTCTACTTACCTCCACTAGCAAATATGTTTTATCTAAAGTTTCTTAAAATTACAAATATGGCCCCCATTCATGTGTTTTTCAGTGATCTATTTTTTTCCTTGCCTAGGTAGTAACAGCTCAATTTAATGCCATTGCATCCTGGAAAAATCTCATAATCTCATACCATAATGATTATAAAATGGATGGTAAAGTTGTAGGTCATATGGTCATATGCAACACTACTTGGAAGAATTGTTTTACTAACTTGTCTTTAACGTGAAATTTTTATAGATTTACTGATTTATTTCAAATGAGGAATGGAAGTGGTCCTTAGTTTTTTTGTGGTGTTTGTATGTGTGTTGTCATGTTGAGTGTTTTTGTTTGTTTTTTGAGTTTTCGTTTTTGTTTTTTGGTTATACTCCTTGATTCCCATAACACAATGCTATAGGGTATGCCCTGAAAGAAAATAAAATGTTTGAAATCCAAGAATAATGATTCTTCCTGCTAAGAGGGTATTAGATATTAGGTATTACTAATGAATTTGATAGGCTTGCATTTTTCATGCAGTGTTGATTCTACTTCCAGTTAGAGCACAAATAAGTTGTAATACTAAAATGGCTCAATAACCAAACCAAGCATTTGTGTGAAAAAAGATTTGCCAAGATTTAATTGCTTGACTGTTGAATCTTTTTTGAGCATCCAGCCTCTTAAGAGGCCACCTCTTAAGGAGCCTATAAACTATGCATGATGAAAACTCTTGTATTTTATTAAGGAATGGCCATTGGTTTACTCACCACATCTACAGAATAATCATGGCTGTGAATATAGTTGGTTACAAAACTTGTGACTTGTAGTTTAACTTAATCTCATCTATCTTGTGTAAATATTAAATTATAGGATGGTGAATAACATCTTTAGTAGATAGAAACTGCTGTCAGTATTGACTTCAGAGCAACTGAGTAATCAAATAGGTAAAAGCATGTTTGAAATAAAACTATCTTGGTGGAGTTATACTTTATTTCTTTTGTTTACAGATTTTAAAATATCCAGTATTAACTATAGCTTTACAGTTAAAGTATCAGAATGAAAGTGAGGCTCTTTATGTTACCCATCATAATGATTAAAAAGATTTGTGTTGATAGGAGATGCTTAGATCTTTATCCTGCTTAGCAAGAAGTTTCATTTATAGTGTTTGGACTCCCATGAACTTTTACACATCACGTTGTGTTTCTGATTTACGTTAAACAGTCATTCTTTTTATCCTTGCTTATTTCTTCCTACTCAGAAAAGAACAAAATCTTAAGTCTCGCTACACATGCTTTAAGACATGAGCTTCTTAAGTACAGAATGAATGAACCAAGGAATTTGGAAAGTATTGAACTGGGTCCTCTTCCCCCCACCCCCTGCCAGGTACTTAGTAAGCAGTGTGATGGAAAGTGAAGAGCTTGGGCCTTGGGGTCTGGAGGCCTTTTCCACACACCCTCGACTTTACCCTTTACCTGCAGGTGACCATGAGCACCTTCTCTGACTTGTAGGCGTTTCAAGCTTCTCACCTGTAAGATGGGGATGATAAGAATAGTACCTACAGAATTGGTGGGAGGGTTGATTATGTGTCCATATGTGTGATGCACCTAGAGCAGTGTCTGCCACTTTTCACTTGGTATCCAGGACCATATAAGATCGGATATGCACA
Organism: Hyaena hyaena; assembly: GCF_003009895.1. Taxonomy (NCBI): domain Eukaryota; kingdom Metazoa; phylum Chordata; class Mammalia; order Carnivora; family Hyaenidae; genus Hyaena; species Hyaena hyaena. The sequence goes on along the minus strand of NW_024080928.1, from coordinate 1,692,562 downwards.
TCTTTTTTATTTTATATTTGTCATTTCTTTCACCTGCAGTCTTTGGTTACTATAATAAAAGAAACTTGTTGAATATATATATATATATATATATATATATTCATTCATGTCAATACAATATTTAAAATAATGGTTGCCGTCATTTAATTCAGCATAAGAGTAACAGATAGGAAGTCTCTAAATTGCTTAAAGATGTTTTTGCAAAATACCAACTACTCCATATTTCTTTATTGAAAGTTTATAGCTCTTGATAGCTCTGGTCATATTTCATTCTTAGGTCTAATGAGTTCTTTTACTATGTAGATTCATGTCAGCTAGTTAGTACTGACTGATTAAAATGTTTACTTTCTGATCATTTGGAATAATGTAAAAAACATTGGACAGAAACTAATGCAATTAGAAAATAAAATATGAAATAACTTTCAGTAGTATGCAGTTGCTTCTTTTTGAACTGTTCGTGACTTTTTTTTTGTTTGTTTATTTATTTTGAGAGAGAAATCCCAAACAGATTCCACACTGTTTGTGCAGAGCCAGACTTGGGGTCTCTATTTCATGAACTGTGAGATCATGACCTGAGTGGAAATCAAGAGTAGGATTCTTTTTTTTTTTTTTTCTTTTTTTACAAATAGTTTATTGTCAAATTAGTTTCCACATAACACTCAGTGCTCATCCCCACAGGTGTCCTCCTCCATGCAAGAGTAGGATTCTTAACTGACTGAGCCATCCAGGCACCCCGTTTATGACTTTTTTTCTTTAAGGAAATTCTATTTTTAAAAAAAATTTCATGTTTCTTTTTTGAGAGAGCAAATGAGCGCATGAGCGGGGAAGGGGCAGAGAGAGCGGAAGACAAATGATCTGAAGCAGGCTTCAGGCTCTGAGCTGTCAGCACAGAACCCAGTGTGGGGCTCGAGCTCACAAACAGATCATGACCCAACCTGAAGTCAGAGTCACCTCTATGAATTTTTCTAAACTATTTAAAGTTACGTTCATGAAGATTCTTTTCTGAAAACCAACTGTAATGTATACTTTGTATTTTATTTTCCTGTTATTGGTTTGATTTAATACATTCAGACTACAAATATGGGGTTGCATTTTGTGAGTTACAAACCTGTGCAAAAGATGTTTTCAAAAGGTAGATAGATCAGTCATCCAGAATGACCTCAAATTGCCAAAATCACGTTTACCAGATTGGACCTTATTTTGTGCTCTGCACAGACACCGGTGAAACACATCCTCTCTGGTGAACTTGCTCACTTTTTTTATTTCCCCAACCTGCTCACTTTTTAAAAACTGGTCTTTTCTGTTCTAATCCAGGCTTTGTCCAATTCACAACTTCATAATGGCAAATCAATAAGCGGGGACAAAATTTGACTAAAGTCCCATTGCTGATCCCCTGGAGTGTCAGGTATAGAAATAGTTGGATTTTTGCAAATTTAATGAAAAATCCGTGTATATTCATGACTTAAAATACCTTAGAAATCTAAGACTAATTGGAATTTTGTTAACTTGAAAAAATACAGAAACCCAGTCTTTTAAAAAGGCCAATTTTACTTAAGAGTGTCCCTGAGAGGCAATAAAAATTATTAATCTCATTAAATCCAGCCCTAGAGTACATGCCTTCTTGATAAATAGTGCATGTGACAAAGTAGTCACTGGTACATAAAGCACTTCATACTGTGAGTGAAGTCTAACAGTTATCTCAAGGAAAGATGCTTGTGTGATTCAGTTGTAAGCTTAATTGTCCACTGGTTTTCATGGAATGCTATTTTTACTTGAAAAAACAAGTGACAAACTGGCTATTGCAGCTTGTGTTTGTGGTTCACATTTCCTCATAAATGAATGAGATGAGGCTGTTGTCTCCAGGAAAACAACTGGCAGCATTTGTTGGTGTTGGTAAGATTCAAGCTTTCAAGCAAAAATTAAAAGAGTTTTGGAAAACTAGTATCAATAGCTTGGCAACTTCACAGTAGAGACTTAAGAGATTAGTGAATGCTGTTAATGAATGACTTTTTAATATTGTAGAATGAAATGTGTTGACGTTTGGAAGATCTTCATAGCTGAAGCAACCAATATCTTCTAAATGATGAGTAGATTTAATGTAATAGAACGGAAAGATCATTGATTCAGTGTTAGATTCCACATTGCAGCTAACCTTGAAGAAATTACCATTTGCCAAGATTGGGTAGTCACAAAGAACATACACAGTTATCTGAAGAGGCCATTAGAATGTTCCTCCCTTTCCCATCTGCATACCTACCTGGCCAGATTTTCTTTATACAAAAACCACATACTAGAATACATTGAATACAGAAGGAGATCTGAGACTACTATCAAGCCAAACTAATAGATTTGGAAAAATGTGAAACAATGCCTAACTCTAGTCAATAAGTTTTTTGTTTTACTTTTCATTAAAAGTATGTTATTTTAGGGGCGCCTGGGTGGCTTAGTCGGTTAAGCGTCCGACTTTCGCTTAGGTCATGATCTCGCGGTTCGTGGGTTCGAGCCCCGCGTCGGGCTCTGTGCTCACTGCCAGCTCAGAGCCTGGAGCCTGTTTCAGTCTGTGATTCCCTCTCTCCCTGACCCTCCCCTGCTCGCGCTGTCTCTCTCTCTGTCTCCTAGAAATAAATAAATTAAAAAAAAAAAAAAAAGTATGTTATTTTATATTAAAGCAATCAGTTTAGTGTTGAATTAATTTTTTTAAATTTCGGGGTGCCTGGGTGGCTCAGTTGGTTAAGCATCCAACTTCGGCTTGGATCATGATCTCACAGTTGGTGAGTTCGAGCCCTGCATCAGGCTCTCTGCTGACAGCTCAGAGCCAGGAGCCTGATTCAGATTCTTTCTCTCTCTGTCTCTCTCTCTCTCTGCCTCTCCCCCAATCACGATCTCTCTGTGTCTCAAAAATAAACATTAAATTGTTTTTAATTGTTTTAAATTTCTAGTATATTCATAGGTATAACCCACAAGTGAACCTGTCATTTCAAGGAAAACTGACAAGTGTTTGTTGCCAGTATTACATTTCTGCTATCAAGTAAGAAGAGTTTTGGAAAACGGGTGCCTGGCTGTCTCAGTCTGTAGAGCGTGCCACTCTTGATCTCAGGGTTGTGAGTTCAAATCCCAGGTTGAGTGTAGAGCTTTAAGTTTTGGAAAAAAGTTTTGGAGTATCTGTTTTAGGTGTAAGGGTAGGGGTTGGTGAACTTTTCTCTAGAGGACCAGATAGTACATATTTTGGGGTTCATAGACCATATGGTCCCTGTTAAACCTACTCAATTCTGCCATTGTAGTGCAAAAGCGGCTGTAGACAACACATAAATGAGTGTGTCTGTATTCCAATAAAACTTCAACAGAAATAGGTGGCAGGCCACATTTGACCCATACATGGGCTGTAGTTTGCCAACCTCTGCTCTAAGGGTTTCACACAAAAACTTTGAGAACTACTCTAGACTAGCAACTAGATGGTATAGTAGATTTTAAAACACCATTCAAGTATAATTAGGTTTTTAGGAAGTTAGTCTAATGTAAAAAGCCCAACAAACTGATTTTTTTTAACAAATGGCTTAAATAGAAAGACTGTGTTCATAGATATGACATGCTATACAAGTGCCAATTCTCCCACAAATTTATCTGATTTCCATATGATTCCAGTTAATATTCCATCATGATGGGAGGTTGTAGAAAAACTGATTCTAAGATAAGTTTATAAGGAAATTGTGAATTCTAAAAACCAGAAAGAGGACCTCTTTGTCAAACACTAAGTCACGCCATAATAACAGTTAACAAAAACATGAGAACAGAGAAGTCCGAACCAAGTCCATGTACATGTATATGTGAGATTTTGATAATACGATGGAAGTGGCTTTGAAGTCTTTGGGGAAAGGACAGATAATTTAATGGATGGTGCTGAGAAGCTATGCTTTACAGAGAAAAGTAAATAAGGATTCATATCACTGTAGGCAAAATTGCTTTAGAGGCCAATCTATAAAGTAATGGAGGAATGTATAGACTATATTGGGGCTCGGGAAGTATAAAACAACACCTCTTTGATCTTTATTATTTCTTTCTGCTAACTACATGATAGCTGTGGTTTGAGTTAATCCCTTTCCTCCTTGACTCCCATCTTAACTGGGGTTGAAGGGCTGCAACAAACATCCCACAATTTGGCCTTTTATAGCTGCCTTTAAAAAATACCTCAAAGTACAAGCCTTAAGGTGAAAAATTGATAGATTTTATTTTTTTAGCCATGGGAAAGGCTAGATTAAGAACTATTTATGGGTTCTAAATCTTGGGAAGTTTTGACAAAGAGTAGGGTATTTGCATGGCTTTATAGTGCCTCCCCACAGATGGCCTATTAGTTTCAAGAGAAAGATAGTACCTCTACAGTGGAGAAACTGGCAGTCAATTAAGTAAAATTATCTATGTTATATTTACTGAAGTTGATAACTGATGTGGTTGTATAAGAATCTTATTACACAATACACGTTGCAGGTTTAAGGGGTAAAAGGGCCATGCATATGTATGCAACCTTCAAAAACCGTAGAGGATGAAATGATATAAATAGCACAAATGATAAATGGAGTAAAATGTTAACTACAGGTGAATCTGAGTAAAGGGTATATATATATGAGTGTTCTTTGTAAACTCACAACTTTTCTCTAAGTTTGAGATCATTTCCATTTTAGAAGCTTTTTAAACGGATGGATTTTGGCATAACAAGATTTGCTAATCTTAGAAAAGGTTAACTGACTAGTGTGAATTTGCAACATTTAAACCAACAAGGAATTGTCTGGAATATGAGAAACTCCTGAAAATCAACAGGAAAAAGGACAGCCCAATAAAAAGACAAGGATTGAAAATGCAATTTAAGAAGAGTAAGCCAGAATGAATGAATGCTCTAGTTCTGATTTGTATACAGCTGCAATAGATAGATGTTGACAACAATTCCAAGCAAGGGAAAACAATGATAGCTGTTGTGCAAAGCATTTATATAAGTTAAAACCATGTATGTCTTTACAACACTATATGTTTGAAAAATAGAGCTACAAAAATAAAGAGGAGGTGTCTGTGACTAGAATGCAAGTGGGAATAGAAAGTAAAAATATACTAAAAACTAGGATGAGGTGCTACTCTGACATGTCAGTAAGGCAGGAGGTACACAAGAGTTGGGTGAATTACGAACTACCCAAGGTCTGTAAGAAATAAAGAGGAAAAAAGTGAAGATGTCTCCATGTCCTAATTAACTTGGCTTAATCTTACTTGAGTTAGAAACTATTCTCTTCAGGGGCGCCTGGGTGGCTCAGTCTGTTAAGCGTCCGACTTCGGCTCAGGTCATGATCTCACAGTTCGTGGGTTCAAGCCCCATGTCGGGCTGTGTGCTGACTGCCAGCTCAAAGCCTGGAGCCTGTCTTCGGATTCTGTGTCTTTCTCTCTGACCCTCCCCTGCTCACACTGTCTGTCTCTCAGAAATAAATAAAACATTAAAAAAACAAAACAAAACTATTCTCTTCACAGCTAGGGGACCAGCCCCCACTTGCCCACTTTCCTGCTCATTTGTGTCTAAAGCCCCCTTCTGCCTTTCTCACCACAGTCACACCCTACTCCCAGCTCACCTTTGGGAGTGTCACGAACAAGTTCATCGTGTTTTTGTGCCACAAGGGACTTTGAAGCTTTGCACTACAAATCCAGGTGTGGGTTCCTGAGAGTTTCAGCTTGGTGGGTTTTATGTTGTTTTTATTAATTTATTTTTATTTTACACAGAGGGTGGGAGTGAACAGGGGAGAGGGGCAGAGGGACAGAGAGAAAATCCTAAGCAGGCTCCACGCTCAGCACGGAGCCCTGTGCACGTCGGTCCCCCAACTCTGGAATCATGACCTGAGCTGAAATCAAGAGCTGGAGGGGGCTCAACTGACTGAGCCACCCAGGTGTCCCCCAAAATTGTATAATTTACATACTATAAAGTTCATCCATTTAAAATGTTTTTTTAAACATTGTTTTTAAATGTTTACGGTTTTCTTAGTATACTTGTGGAGCCAACCATCACGTAATCTAATTCTAGAATCTCTTAATCATCCCCCATAGAAACCCTGTACTCTTGCTCAGCTTCATTCGGTTTTTAATAATAGATGTCTCTCTCCCCCAGGGTTGGGAGTTAAAGCCTCAGAGGGCTGGTCACTGTCCAACAGAGAAACGCACAGCCTGGGGCCCCACTGAGACGGGTTATCACTTGGCAGCCATACCTGGGTAAACAACCCGGAAGCTTGAACTGGCGCTGTGCAGAGATACATTTTTCAATATGTATGTTTTTGAAAACTGAGAAATGTTCATGGCAAGGGAAAAAGGCTGTCCAGGAGAAGCCCATCACCACCGCCACACACCCTTCCCCGCCCTCTACTCCTGAGGCTGCCACACGTTTAACAGTTTGCCCTGTGTCTCCCCACAGAGGTCCTGCTCGGAGAGATTTTCAGCCCAGCGGAAAAGGAACCATAGAGCAGCCCTCTCGGTGGAATCCGCCAGGGAGTGAGGGCCTGGTTGGAAGGCTGAGGTCCCTAAGACTACATGCCCCTGTCCTGCCTTGAAGGTCCTGTTGTCCTTGGGTGGCCGCACGCCTTGGCTGGGGTCAGGGAGAATCTAGCGCCGGCCACCCGGGCATCGGGAGAACTGCAACCTAACTGGGCTTGACGGAGGGCCCACAGGGGTCTGGACAAGTGGCATCAGCCTGAGGACCTAGTCAAAAACGGTTTCCAGAGCTTCAGCGTTGAGTATGTGTGTGGATGCCTAGTGTCGGTCAACATATGCAGGCTGCGTGAGGACGTGTGTCCACTGTAAGAATATGCGCGTGCTGGGTGAGCACGTGTGTGCACGTGGTATGCGTGCGCTCTTTTCACACTTTGTGAGGACGCGTGCACTCCGAGAACTGCATCCTCCGTGTATAACGCTTTGGGTGTGCGCACTGTGTGGGGAGGTGTGTGCACGCTACATGTAAGCGGCGCCTGAGGACACGTACACACCGTGCGTACTTGCGCGCTGAGGGAGGACCGGTGTGCACGTCGAACGTGCGCGCGGTATGTGCGCGTGCTGTGAGAACTAGTGCGCACGTTGCTTGTGCATGCGGCGTGCCTGTGCCGTGCTGTGTGAGGGCCGGTGTGCCCCTCGCATGTGCACGCGGTGCGCGCGCGCGGCGTGAGAACCGGTGCGCACTTCGCCCATGCACGCCGTGTGCGCAAGCTGCGTGAGGAGAACGCGTGCGCGTGCGGGCGCGCGCGGGTCCAGTGCGGCGCGGCGGCTGGGGCAGTGCGCCTGTGCGGTCCGCGCGTCCCTATGGAGCGTGGCGGCGGCTGCGGGGCCGGCGCGGGGACCGAGGGGGCTGCGCGGGGATCCCCCCTCCCCGGGAGGCTGGCCGAGTCGGGCGCTGTGCGGACCTCGCCGCCCAACCACCGGCCTTCAGGTAGGGCCCTTGGGGTGCGGCGGACGCGTGGGGGCTTCAGGTCCCCCCCGGGGGCGGGGCGGACCCGCCGTGGGCCGCGCAGGGCAGCGGCTCTGGAGCGCGCGGGGCGGGGACGCAGCTCGATGCTGGGCTAAACGCCCTTCATCCGGTTCCCGGTCGGCTGGGTGCGGTATCCACGGCCGCGTCGCTCGCGGCGCCGGTGGCAGGATCCCCTCTCAGGTGGCCCGAGTGAGTGAGTGCACTTGGGGGTGGCTTAAGGTGGGTGGCATGTTTGATGTGGGAAGCCGGGGCCCACGCTGGATGCCCCAGGGGTCCCTGGTGGCCGGCCCTCCCTCGCGGAGCAGCCGGCGTGGGGGGCACCGGGGCAGGCCGCGCGGGCTCAGGGGGGTCGCCGGGGCCTGCGCGCCCGCCCACTCTGCGTCTTGGGAAATGCGCGCGAGCTGCAGCTGCAGCCGCAGCCCGCCGCGAAGGTGGCCGGCTTCAGGCTTCGCGGCATCCCGGGGACAGAACCCGTACGTCACCCACTGCCAGGGGGCGGACGGAGCGCGAGTCCCAGGCCGGGTTCCCCTGGCACCCGCAGGCCCTCCCACAGGCCTCGGGTGCGTTGCCCAGGGGTCCGGTGGGGCCGCAGGCCCCCTCAAGGGGCAGTGTGACCATTGCGGCTCCCAGCCTGCGATGCTGCAACTACTAGGAGCTATGGACGGCTGGTCCCCGCACTGGCTGCCCAGAAATGAGAGAAGAAGGGGGAGATTTTGAGGACATTTGGCAGAATTTTAGATAAGCGGGTCTCATGTCTTCTGACGCTCTGTGAAGTGGTTGCAGGTAGTGCGGGGGTGTAAGCATCGTGGAAACCGGTTTCATGCTGTTTTTCCTGAGACCACTTTTTTCTTAAGTTAATGTGACCGATTTTTAAAACATTTTTTTTTTTTTTTTACTGTAGTACAATATGTATACCACAAAAGCACACAGGTCTTAAGCATGTGATTAGAAGAATTATCACACAGTGAAGATCTGAGTATTTTATATGAGGTGAAACAAGGAAGGGAACGAAATCAAGGGAATTGTTCTTTAGTCACTTAAAACATGCTTTTCATGGCGGGTGGGAGATATTTTCTGATTGGGCCTTCATTTGCATCATTCATAGAAGAAGGTGGTGGCTTAAATCTTCCTTAATTTGCGTCTTTCTTTTTTTTTTTTTTTAATGTTTTATTTATTTCCAGGAGAGAGAGAGAGAGAGGCAGCGTGAGCAGGGGAGGGTCAGAGAGAGAGGGAGTCACAGACTGAAACAGGCTCCAGGCTCTGAGCTGGCAGTCAGCACAGAGCCCGACGCGGGGCTCGAACCCGCGAACCGCGAGATCATGACCTGAGCGAAAGTCGGACGCTCAACCGACTAAGCCACCCAGGCGCCCCAATTTGCGTCTTTCTTTTTAAAAAACTTTTTTTTTAATCTTTATTTCATTTTGAGAGAGAGAGACACAGAGAGTGAGTGGGGGAGGGGCAGAGAGAGAGGGAGACAGAATCTGAAGCAGGCTCCGGGCTCTGAGCTGTCAGCACAGAGCCAGACACGGAGCTTCAACCCACCTATTGTGAGATCATGACTGTGAGATCATGACCTGAGCGGAAGTTGGATGCATAACAGACTGAGCCACCCAGGCGCCCCTAATTTGCGTTTTTCAACTTGCATTTCTTCAGGCAGAATTTAACAAATATCACAGGTTAGTGTCATAAATAATACTATAAATGTGTGTACTTCTGTTTTCATCCTTTTTTCTTAATTTGAGAAACTCAGATGTGTCTGCTAGGGAAGAACCCAGAACCCACCTACCCATCAGAATCAGGCTTGGGGAAGGGAGACCTAGTGGAAGAAAACATTGGAAAGATTGTTGAAGTTCACAGTTTAAATTGGGAATTTAAATAATAGGTTATTTCCATGTTTTAAAGGCACAAAGGTGCTGTATGGTTGTGCTGGCACTTTATCTATGGGATTTAATATATTTGAAGGAACTTAATAAGGGTATGTTTGTTAAGTTCTAGTAGGAAACTGTATTACAGAACTATTTAATGTACTCTCTGCTGATATTAAGGTTAGCTTAAAGCTGTTTCCTTTTATTTGGAGTTGGAACCATGGAAAAAGATGTGTGAAGGTTTAAAACGTTACACTTACATGTATTACGGTTGTTGTGGAAAAATTGTGGAGCGTTCCATTTAGGTGTCAGGTAGTACTATGGTTTGTTTTTTTGAAGGCTGGTGAGGCTAGGTGCTTAGAAAAATAATGACATCCTCAGAAAAACCTGAATTATGGAGGTTTTATTTTAATTCGTCCTAGATACTGATCATTCTTGGTTGCCCAGAGGCCTTATCATTTGGGATCCATTCCTAATGAGATTCAAGCTGCACATTTGGGGGATATGAGTTGCTGAGTGGTTTTCCTAGGAGCTGTTGTAGAAGGTGGCAAGGGATACCTCTGGTTGTTTCTTTCAACAGCAGGTTCTTCCAATATTGAAATCCTGTGCACGTTCCCATTATCCACCAGTGATGCTTTCGGGATGGAAATTACCAAATAAACGGTTCCTTCTAATGCTTGTGTTATATGTGCCATATAACTAACAGTGAGCAAGCGCCTGTTGCTTGGATCTGCCTAAAATGCCTTGAGCCAGCAGATAGAATCACTGCTTCATTGTCACACAGGTCCTGTTCTTCTCTCAGCCTGAGATTCCCCCCTTTTCTCTTTTCCCTTTCCAGGGTTCACTTTCTCTAGGTTCCTCTCCGTTAGAGTTAAGGAACTTCCTCTTGTCTGTACCTGCAGCATCTCTGTGAAGCACTCTTAACTCTGCCTGTGTTACTTTCACCTTCCAGTTCTTCTCAGCAGACGAGCCCACTGTAAGCTGGACCTTGTGCTGGTGGCTTCTGCCGTTGCTGAAGCTGAGGAGATGGAGTTCCAGAATGCCTGGGTGTGAATGCCACCCCTCCGCTTTCCTCAGGAAGGTTATTTGACATCTTGAGCTTCAGTTTTCTCACCTTTAAAATGGGCTTAATCACATCTCTATAGGGAGCGAGAAGCAGTGCTTTGAGGATGAAGGAGCTAGTATCTATAGAGCAGTGCCTGACTCACATAAATACTCGAGCTAGTTAGCAGTTATTTCCCATTATATCATTGCTTGAGAGCAAGGCCTGGGTCTAGGTTATAGATACTCTTTAAGTGCCACCTCGTACAGAGGGTGGCTGTGTGGTCATGCTTCCCCTTCTCAGAGTTTCTGCGTGCAGTAAGTCTGTAACCGGTGTTTAACAATTGTATTATGCCAGAAGCATCTACACTGGGTTGAGAGCTCAGTAAATTTTCATGAGTTGGACTAAACAAGTGTCTTGGTGGGTTTTGTGATAGTGGATTTTTTTTTTAAGATTTTATTTTTAGGTAATCTCTATACCCAGTGTGGGCCTTGAACTCATAACCCCGAGATCAAGAGTCACATGCTCTACTGACTAAGTCAGCAAGACGTCTCTGTGATAGTGGAATTACAAAGCATATTTCCCAAAGCCTGTTGAGTTTTCTGGTGCATTTGCTGGGTGAATATTGTTTATTGAGTTGACCTCATTTGCCCATTGTTCCTTAGTAAGGAGAGAATTGCTTTCAGGAAAAATGAGGTTTCCCATTGTCCTTCCATTTGCATGTCTTCCATTTCCTGCCCTAGATCAGGATAAAGTAGGGGTGCAAACTAGAAGTTCAGCAGAGCTTTCCCCAGGAGCCGAAGTAGGGTGGAGCTGAGTAGGAAAGGCAGAGAATAGGTTTCCAGGAAATCAGAATTCTTCATCCCTTCTCAAGTTGCATTTAAGATCACTCTTGAACACTTTAATCCTTTTTTAAGATTTTATTTTTACATGTCTTTACACCCAACATGGGGCTCAAACTCACAACCTCAAGATCAAGAGTTGCATGTTCCACTGACTTAGCCAACGAGGCACCCCAAACACTTCAATTCTAAAACTGGTTGGACCTAAGAAAAGCAAGTTGAGTTTGCCTGTGTATTAACATTTCAAGCCCCCTTGGCATTAGGAAGGACCGGTGGGTCAGGAGGGAGAGACACACAGTTGTACTTAGTCTGGGGCTTCTGGCCTTGCTTAATGATGGCACTATAGGACTTGGACTTGGCAGGACCTTCAGGGCAAATTGCTGAAAATCTACCTGATCATCAGTGTTTCTCTTTTGATGTCCCAACCCTGGTGATACAAGTGGTCAAAGTCTGTTGTTTCTCTTCCTAACCCTTCTTTCTCTCCAAGATTAAAGGATGTTTTTTTTTTTCTTATTCAGATTCCCCAACTTCTATAGCGGTTTGTATTTTAAAAGAACATCTCATCTTCTGTAGGAATTTTATGGATTGACTTATAAAACAAGGATTTGCAGAATTGATTTGAGCAGGTGAGAAATGGGGGTTTCTGAGGGATGATGATGCAGTCTGGTGGGCCTTGTTAGGAGGATTTAACAGGATATAATACAGAATGTACTCAGCATAGTAAACGCTCTCAGGATGATGCTGATGATGACACTGCCTGGTTTGGGGGGACTGTGTGCTGGATTGGCCCTGGCAGCAGTCTGAGGATTTGAAAACTTTCCCCAGCCTTCCCCTCCAGTCTCTTGTCAATGAGTTAAACCAGAAGAAGGAAGTGGCCCTGGTTGGGGATAGCTGCTCTTGGGGTACCGTGGCCTGGGAGAGATTGCCCACTGCCCACTTCACGTCTCAGGTAACCTCCTTCCAATGTGGAGTCTGTTGGCTCGGCACCTGAGGATCTGGGGCAGGCTAAGCTTCAGGATCCCCCTCATCCGCCTCTGAGGTCTGTCTGAATGAAGGCCCTAATCTCCTTTTCTGTCAGGAAGCATTTTTGGTTCCTTTTGGCTTAAGAAGTTTTACTCTTTTTAAAAGCCCTGTGATTAGCAGAGTTCAGGTTGTGGCTTAAGCCAAAGGGAGACAGGTGTGAGTGAGCTCCACCACTTTCAAGCAGTCATGCCACGTGATCCTTTGGAATGGCAGAGTGTGTCCCCAGGGTAAACAGCTCCTCGCTGGCACCAGCTTCATTCACTATCTGAAAATACCTGCTTTTCCTCTTTTTTTTTAATTGTTAAAAAATGTTTCATTTATTTTTGAGAGATCGTGGCAGGAGCTGGGGAAGGACACAGAGAGAGGGGGAAACGGAAGGTCTGAAGTGGGCTCTGAGCTGACAGCAGCAAGCCCGATGCGGGGCTTGAACTCACAGACTGTGAGGTCATGACCTGAGACTCTGTTGGAAACTCAGCCAACTGAGCCACCCAGGTGGCCCTGCTTTTCCTTTTAATCCCAAATAGGCTGGCATCTTTTAGCCCCAAACAGCCCTATGGAATGCTTCTTGGTCTTTTGTCATTTACACTTTCTCAATTTTACCCTTCTCTTTACTATGTGGTAATAACTTCAGTGAGACATTTATATAGTATACATTCACCCATTTAAAATGCACAATTTGGGGCGCCTGGGTGGCTCAGTCCATTAAGCACCCGACTTCAGCTCAGGTCATGATCTCATGGTTCCTGAGTTTGAGCCCCGTGTTGGGTTCTGTGCTGACAGCTCCGAGCCTGGGACCTGTTTCCGATTCTGTCTCCCCGTCTTTCTGCCCCTCCCCTGCTCTCTCGCTCGCTCGCTCTCTCGCTCTCTCTCAAAAATAATAAACATTAAAAAATTTTAAATGCACAATTCACTGGTTTTCAGTATTTTCACAGTTGTGCACCCACTCCCACAATCAGTTTTAGAACATTTTCATCACTCACGAGAGCCCCCATGCCAATTCCTTATTTCCCTTTGCCACCTGCCCCCCAGGCAGTGGCAGCCACGCATCTACCCTGTCTCTGTAGAGACCTCTTGGGTTCTGCCATGGCCGTCGTTAGCCTTTGGTGCATACACGTGTTGTTCTTGCCCAGCAGTTCATGCGTGCGTCTCCGTGTATCAGAGGGTTAGAAATCATCAGTCTGCATTCTCCATCTTGCAGGTGTCCAGTACTTGATTTCATCACAAAGCCTTGCCTTCTCAGCTGTGTATTCTGCTGCCAGCGCCTGCAAGGCTGCAGAGCCTGCACGTAACCTCCCAGACAGACCTCACTTACACGCTGCACAGGCATGTGTTCGTTTTAGCTCCTCAAATGGTTAACAGCTGGCAGTTGTTGAGCATTTCTGGGCCAAGCACCATTATAAGCACTTGCCATACATTATTTTACTTTATTCTTCACAACCATTCTTTACACTGTTTCTTTTCTGTTTTTATCCTCATTTGAGAGATTTTAAATTCTCTATTGCTATGTAACACACTGCTCCAAACTTACTATTTCTCATGATTCTGGAGGTTAGTTGGGCTCATTTGAGTGGTTCTTCTTTTCTGTGTGGTGCAGCTGGAGTCAGAGTCAGCTGGAAGTTCACTTGGACTTGAAATATCCAACATGGTCTGTCATGGGCCAGGTGTCTAATCACAGGGACTCTTTCCTGGACTTCTCACAGCATAGCAGCTGTGTTTCAAGAGTGAGGAAGCAGAAGTTGCCAGCTGTCTTAAGGCCTGGGCTTGGAAGTACCAAAATGTCCCTTTTGCTGCATCCAGTGGTTAAAATAAGTCACAAGGCCAGCCCATATTCAAGGGGAGGGGAAACAGACTCTACCTCTTGATTTGAGGAGTGGCAAGCGCTTACTGGTAGAGGAGGAATCTCCTTTTTTGGAAATTCTCTACTGCAACAGATAAGTACTTTGAATTGTAAGAGAGGTTAAGTAATTTGCTCAAGGTCATACAGTAAGTGGCAAGCCAGTATGTTTGACTCCAAGGTTAAGTATTCTTAACCTTCATGCCACTGTGCCTTTCCAGATACATTATAAGAAACTCCTTTAGCAAATGAGCCATGCCTCTCACATCTTCTGTACCCCTCTTGAGATCTAGCTCAGTGCTGTTGGTCCATATTTTTTAGGGATATTGTATGCCTTTTCCTTGGTGCACAGGTTTTCTCCCCAACAGTAATGAGGACCCACATTTCTTAGAATCACAGCAAAAATTTTATTAATTACAATGCTTAGAGGAGGAAAGGTTCCATTTTACAGAATTTCTGGTTTGCCAGGTATTAACTCCTCACTTTTTCTGTGCCAGCCTTCATTGTAGGGCTCTGGAATATCTCCTTAGTATACTTTGTTGTATCAGGACACTGTTGGGTGTGACTGAGGATTGCAGTTCTTGGGTCATCACTCTGGAAGGACCACGGAAGATTCTCTTATACTCTAAGCCAGTGTATCTCAAACTAATTCTGACGACCAGTTTGGGGTTTTTTTCCCCCTAATTTCTAATCTGCTATTGATTAATATCTTGGTAAAATACAATAAAAAATATTTACTAGAAAAATAAAATGTAAAAAAACATGGAAAATACAACTCGTGACTTTTAATATTAGATTAGATATTAGATTCCAAGATATCAGTGGATATTAGATTACACTATCAAATTGCTCTAAATGTTTCTAAATGTATGCTCTCAATTTATGTCCTTATTGTGAATGATGACAAACAGTAAGAAGACTGGCATCCGTCCACAGGCCACACTATGAGTAGCTCTGCCCTAGGCCAGTATTTCCCAAAGGGGATGGTACACAAGAGGACTTTAGGTTACATGTGGATAAATTTATCTTTTTAGTTTTAGGTTAATAGTTCTGTGGGTTTGAAAACTGTATTTTAAAAATACAACTAGTACCTCAAACTGTAATCAAACTGTAATTTCATGAATATTTTCAGAATGAGTAGAAAATGAACACGCAATGATAGAAAAATACTAAGTAGTAGTATAGGTTGGTGCTGGTTAATACAAATAGAATGGTAGCCACACATATAGTCCTAAATTTTCTAATAGCTACATTTTAAAAAGTAAAAAGAAACAGATGAAATTAATATAATATTTATTTAACCCAGTATACCTAGAATATGATCATTTCAAAATGTCATTAAGATGAAGAATTATGAATAAGAGACCTCATAATCTGTTCTTTGCAGTGAGTCTTCCAAAACCAGTATATATTTTATATTCCAGCACATCTTCATTTGGACTAGTCACATTTCAAGTGCTCAGTAACCAACTATGGCTAGTTGCTAGCATATTAGACAGCAGTCACTGATCTAGAGCATTTCCATCATGGCAGAAAGTTCTTTTGGTCTAGGAATGAGACCATGGTCACATAGGGCATGGTGGTATTGAGTGCTGGTCAAGGGTGGTACGAAGAGCAGAATATGTGTTGTGGTATTCAGTCCAGCCTGGGTGGGCTTAGTGGAAATGGAAAGATACTTTGATAAAATGGTCTCCCCTACAATAAGGCCAAACAGGCTTGATCCCCAGGATCTTGAAGGAAGAAGCTGCTTTCACTTTCTGCAGTGCGGGCACGTGGTAAGGTCCTCACACAGATTGTTGTCATGGGGACCCGACAAGATGTGGAAAGAGGGTGAGCTTGACTTTGTGGTAATTATTGAGCTGTTATCCATGGAAAGCATGGTAGAATATTGATAGAAGGGTGGGAGAGGACAGCAGTAGTAATCGGCTCAGGATCTGCCAGGTTCATTGTTGGGGTCCAGTGGAGAATCCTCTTTGGTGGGTGGGATTTGCTGAGCTGGATTGGGATGGGCTCTGTGAGGTCAGGCCTGGTCAGTTCCCCCCAAAGTTGGTAGTGTACCTTCCTAATGCTTGTTTACAGAAGCTGATGATGAGCAACAGGTACTTGCTGGTCCTGTCAACCACTTCTGGGGACCCCATTATTGGATAGTTCCAGTGAATTCTTGGGCTGGTCCCACCTATTGTGACCTAGGTTTGATTATGTGAGAGAGCTGGCACTGACTATAAAGGGACTTAGTTGGGCAGAGCCAGTTAGCTAGCACTCACTTTCAGGGCCTGTGGGATAAGTCCTTGCCCAAGCCGAGTTGTCTTCCTGCTGAGCAGTTTGTCTTTGTCTACCTTTGACACCAAGTCTTTAAGAGTTAACTATTGGCTCAGCAAGTCTACCAGTGTGGAACCCCAGTTCCTGTGGTAGGTATGTTGGATAAACTTCCTTCCTTCTTTGTAAATGTTTATTATTTTGAGAGGGGGAGAGAGAGACAATGAATGAACATGTGAGCAGAGGAGGGGCAGAGAGAGAATCCCAAGCAGGCTCTACATCATCAGTGCGTAGCCCTACGTAACTTCTTCTTAGCTCCATTTCTCTAACTTTACTCTTGTTTTCCTCTTTCTCACTCATTTTTCATATTTATTTCTGCTCTATTTTATATAAGCAGAAGGACAAAAAGAAGGAGGGCATGTTCATAGCAGCACTCTCCACAATAGCTAAAACATGGAAAGAGCCTAAGTGTCCATCCACAGATGAAGGGATCAAGAAGATGTGGTTTATCTATACCATGGAATACTACATGGCAATGAGAAACAATGAATTCTGGCCATGTGTAGCAACATGGATGGACCTTGAGGGTGTTATGCTGAGCGAAATAAGTCAGGCAGAGAAGGACAAATATCATATGTTTGCACGTATAGGAGGATTAGGAGGAACTTGACGGAGGAACAAGGGGGAGAAGAAGGGCGGAAATGGTGGGGGAGAGGGAGAGAGGCAAACCATGAGAGACTCTTGAGTGCTGACAAAAACTGAGGACTGATGGATGTGGGGGGGTGGGGGGATGGGCATGGAGGAGGGCACTTGTGGGGATGAGCACTGTGTGTTATGTGGAAACTAATTTGACAATAAACTATTTGTAAAAAAAAAAAAAAAAAAAGGAGGGCATAAATAATTACCTGAAATTAATAAACAGAGCAGGAAATGCCTCTGTAGCTTGTGTCTTTTACCAGGCACCAAAAGCCCTTACTTAAGTAGTGCTTTGTACCCCTGTTTCAAAACAGCACCTTAATATGTACCCTTAACTTGAAACAGCCATCTGAATTGTAAACTAGACAAAACAGGATTCTCTTGGATTTATTTTTTACCTCCTCCCCCCAAGATTCCTATCCTCTTTCCTGAGCACCCAGTCATGCATTCCGCTTGCTAGAGAGGGAACCACCCTTGTGCATGGGGATAGTGTTGTCTCTTAGATTTTTGCTCTTTTCTACCTTAATTGTGTGTGTGTTGGGTTCTCTTGAGCGCCAGTCAAGGGTGACAGTTGGTGGTGAAATATTATGGCAGCCTTCATTGGAAGCTTTATTTCCACTTGGGTAATTTTTCCCTCCCCACCCATTAGAGGTATGTGTTATTTAGGTGATCATTTTCATTAGCTAGGTAACCAGTAGTATTTAAGCTGTTTCAGTTACATTCTCAGACTAAAAACCCTCTTTAAAAAATTACTGATTCTAATTGCAGTTTTCTTACTGCAAAACATGTTTCTGTTCTCCTTTTTTCCCCTTCTCACCCACCTAAATTTCTACTTCACTTGATTTTGTTTTTGTCAGTCATGAATTTTTTCTAGAGAATAATTGCTTCTTATTAATGGTCCATTAATTTCCACATATTCCTAATCTTCTGGGATGAGATTAGCTCTTTGTATAGAAGACAGTCAAGAGAGCAGAATGTGGACTGTTTCACTCTACCCTGTTAGCTTTCGTTTCTCTTAGTTGTTTTTCACTTTTTCTCGGTTTTGACTGAGGGACCTGAAAAGACTTGGTGCCTTTCTAATAAGGAGTGCTGAATGTCCTTTTTGGTAACTAATTTCATCTTCATTGGTTAAAAATTGAAAGGATTCTTTCCACTTTGGTGTGTAAAGATGATTTCAGAGTAAATGCTTCTTATAATCAGACCAATTCAAGCAGGAGATACCATGCACAGGGATCAGCGCTGTCTAATAGAAGTTTCTGTGAGGATGGAAATGTTCTGTGTCTGTTCCATATGGTAGCCTCCAGTCACCATGTGACTATGGAGCACTGAGGATCTGAGTTTTTAATTGTATTTGATTTTTAGATAATTTAAATTTAATACATTTCTTGTTTAATTTATTTTGAGAGAGAGAGAGGAACATGAGCAGAGGAGAGATAGAGAGAGAGAGGAGAGAGAGAATTCTAAGCAGGCTCTGCACTCACAGTGCAGAGCCCATTGCAGGGCAATTTCCCGAACCTTGAGATCATGACCTGAGCCAAAATCAAGAGTCAGACATTCAACCTACTGAGCCATCCAGGCGCCCTGTTAATTTAAATTTAAATAGACACACATGGTAATGACTTTTGAATTGGACTGTGCAGTTAACTAAATGTTGACTAACCTTGCCAGATTAGGATCAGAAATTAGGAATAAGTTTCAGGCCTCAAACAAGTTATTTCAAATCCATCTATTCTTGATCTCTCCTCTACAAGTTCTGATACTTGGCCCTTGTCATTCAACCACTCTCAGATGTGCACAGGCAATCAAAAACAGAACGCAACAGTTACCTCTGTGGTTCATATCAGATCTCGTAGGTTCTTGATGAAATCTACTAGCCAAGACTTCTGTCTGACTCCTGGTGGCCCTGGGGTGCCCATGGTCAGCCAATTCCTCTATGTCCCTGCCTCAGTTTTGGTTGCACAACTTGGTTAGAGGATAAGTCAGATTGACTTAGAAGGCATTACCAAGCCACTTGATGAAACCATTAGCTGTACAGGATTTGGTTAGGCTGTGGGGAGAACTTTTCTAATGAGAGATTGGCAGAGACTGAGACCATAAGCCTAGGCTAGAGAACCCTGTGGTGGAAGGTTAGGTTGGTGAGGGCATTTGGGGGCATTGGGCACCACAGCTGAATGAGTCATGTTCTCTCTTCTCTAGAACATACTCACCAAAGTAGATAAGCCTCAGCTCTCTCATTTCAGCTTGTGCTTTACAAACTGTGGCCTCAGGAGTTAGCCCGTGAGAAGACCTCAGTTGCTTGTCTGTGGATGGTACACTAGGAAATCTCACTGGTGCTTTCCAACTCTTTAGCAACTGTGATCCTCCACTGGTGGCTCAGGAGGGAGGGGCAAGGGTAGTTTGGTCTTCACCTTTGTGTTATGAGGATCACCAGTCAAATAGGCATGGAGCCAACAGACTTACCAGCCTTCTCCTTTCCCTCCCCCATTACAACCAAGTAGGGAGTTAGGCCTCCTTCATCTCTTATGACTCCATCCCTATTGCCTGGGTCAGACCTGTCATCTGGGGCCTGACCATTATTACAAGAGCCTTAGGGGAGTCTCTGTCCCTCCAGGTCACCTTCCTGTCATTGATCCATCTTGTCATTTCTTGCTTAACCTCCTCTGACATCTGCCTAGCATATGTACAGTCTAAACTGCTGATAGAGTTTCCCAGGCATTTTGAGATGGGGACCACCATTACCCCTCCAGCCCCCTCTTTCTGGCCAGTGACCACCTGCAGCTCATGGTATTTAGCATACTCTACACCCACTTGCACCTCACTGCCCATGGGCCTGCTCTTCCCAGTGCCCAGAATTCCCTTCCTCTCTGTATCTGCCATGTTCATCCTTCAGTACTTGGCCCACATTTCACCTCTTCCCTGAAGCCTTCCCTGACCACACAATTTTGGTGGATTTTTCTTTTCCATTGCCATTACATTGTTGATCATGCTAATGCAGGTAAATCAAATCATATGCAAATAAATGTGGGACTGGCATTTGGAAACTAAAATGCACAGATCTTAAGCATACAGTGTGATGAATGTTTGCCTATACACCTATGTAACCAACACCAAAATAAAAAAAACATTTCCAGCACCCAGAATGCTTCTTCCTGCCTCTTCCTAGACATTAGCCCCTCCCAAAGTAATCATTATTCTCACCTCTATTCACTCTAGTTTAGTTTTGCTTGTTTTTGAACTTTATTAAAATGGATTCATGTAGCAGGTCTTTTTTTTGTGGCAAAATATACATAACATAAAACTCACTATTTTAGCAGTTTTTTAATTTAATATGTTTTTTAAAAGATTTTTTAAGTGTTTATTTTTGAGGGGGAGAGGGGCAGAGAGAGAGGGAGACACAGAATCTGAAGCAGGCTCCAGGCTCTGAGCTGTCAGCACAGAGCCCGATGTGGGGCTCGAACTCACAAACCACAGGATCATGACCTGAACCGAAGTCGGCACTCAACCGACTGAGCCACCCAAGTGCCCCAAGTTTTTTGTTTTTAAATTTAAGTTAGTTAACATACAGTGTAGTCTTGGCTTCAGGAGTAGAACCCAGTGATTCATCTCTTACGCGTGACATCCAGTGCTCATCCCAACAAGTGCTTCCTTAATGCCCATTACCCATTTAACCCACCCACCCCCACTTCCCCTCCAGCAACCCTCAGTTTATTCTCTGTATTTAAGGGTCTCTTATGGTTTGCCTCCTTCTCTGTTTTTATCTTGTTTTTCCTTCCCCTATGGTCATCTGTTAAGTTTCTCAAATTCCGCCTTATGAGTGAAATCATATGATTTCTTTCTCTCACTGACTTATTTCACTTAGCATAATACCCTCCGGTTCCATCCACATTGTTGTTGCAAATGGCAAGATTTCATTCTTTTTCATTGTTGAGTAGTAGTCTATTGTATGTATGTGTATACACACACACAGACACACACACACCACATCTTCTTTATCCATTCATCAGTTGATGGGCATTTGGGCTCTTTCCATAATTTGGCTTTTGTTGATAGTGCTGTATTTTAGCAGTTTTTAAGTTCATTGGCATTAAGGATATTCACATTGTTGTGCAGCCATCACTGCCATCCATCTCCAGGACCTTTTCATCAAGTACATACTTTTTTGTGTCTGGTTTTTTTCACTCAGCATTATGTCTATAAGATTCACCCATGTTGTAGATATCAGCAGTTCATTTTCTATTTCTGAGTAGTACTCTGTAGCGTGACTCTACTGTTGTTTGTTTTATCCTTCCTCTTGTTAATGGACATTTGGGCGATTTCCAACTTTTTATTCTTTTGGCTAAAACTGCTATGAACCTACCTGTACACATCTCTTGGTGCCCATACAAATGCATTTCTATTGCTTGCATACCTAGGAGTGGAATTCCTGGGTCATAAGGTAGGCATATGTTCAGCTTTAGCAGACAGTGCCAAATTGTCTTCCAAACAGTTGGAAGTAGTTTCCTATTGTGGTTTGAACAACTTACCACAAATGTAATCGCTTGTAGAAACACGAATTTATTATCTTATAATCCTGGAAGTCTGAAATCCTAAAAATATGTGTCAGTAGAACCTTTCCAGAGGCTGCAGGGCAAGAGACCATTTCCTTGCCTTCTCCAGCTTCTAGAAGCTGTCTGTATTCTTTGGCTTGTGACTCCATCCTCTGTCATCAGGGCCAGCAGCATAGCATCTTCCAGTATCTCTCTCCAACTTCCGGTTCCATGGTCACATTTCTTCTCCCTCACCTTCACTCTCCCGCCTCCCTTGTGATTACATTGGGCCACCTGGAAAATCCTAGATAATCTCCCCATCTCAAGAGCCTTAATCTAATCACATCTGCAAAGGCCTTTTTGTTACGAGGTAACATTTTCATAGATTCCAGGGATTAGAACATGGACACCTCAACAGGGATGGCAGGGAGGGCATTATCCTGCCTAAATGGTAGAATGCTACATGGCTGTACTATTTTACATTCCCATCAGTAAAGCATGAGAATTTCAGTTCCTCCACATCTTTGTCAGCACTTGGTATTGTCAGTCTTTTTAATTTTAGCCATTCTGGTAGGAATGTGGGGTACATCCACAGCTACCACCTCCAGTCAGTGTGTCCTCTTTTGCTCTGATTAAGCTTTCTTGCATCTTATCAGGATTATAAATATTTGTTTATGTGCTTCTGTCTTGGCCAAACTGTATATCCTTCATGAGGCAGGTAGTAGCTGGTTCAGTAAATCCTCCTTGGGTGATAAATGACAGAGGGCATTTTTTTAACAGGAGTGAGCAGAGCTAAAGATGTAAATGAAAGCCTGTGCTTATAGTCCCATCTCTGGCTTGAAGTAGGGTTTTTCCCAAATAAAAAATAGGACCAGAGCAAAGAACCTGGTTTCTAGCTTTGACATGCTGTTGTCTTTCCCAATATAGTTAATCTGTAAGTGAGTAATGCCCTAGAAGGAGATGTAGGCCTCAACTCCTGAGGGCGTTGGTTGGAGGAGACTTCACCTTATATGTAAATAAGAAGGGAGTGCAGTTCCGGCAGGCAGGCTTCTGGAGAGTTTGACCCTGGACCTTTTACAGCATCTGAAGCTTTCCTTTTCCCTAGATTCCGATCCAGTATAGCAGCACACTGCAGCTTCTGCTTGCAGAAGGATGGACTAGAAGGTGAGTGGGGTTTCTTGATCTCAAGGAATGTAGTGTATGTAGACTTAAACCCACTTTGTTTTTATTTTATTTTATTTTTTTAAATGTTTTTATTTATTTCTAGGAGAGAGAGAGAGAGACAGCCTGAGCAGGGGAGGGTCAGAGAGAGAGAGAGGGAATCACAGACTCTGAAACAGGCTCCAGGCTCTGAGCTGGCAGTCAGCACAGAGCCCGACGCGGGGCTGGAACCCACGAACCACGAGATCATGACCCAAGCGAAAGTCGGACGCTTAACCGACTAAGCCACCCAGGCGCCCCTACTTAAACCCGCTTTGAAGACTTGAGGCTGGAATTTCTGAGGAAGGTGAAGCCAGAGTAGAAAAGAATTTCTAATGCCCCCAGACACCGAGTGGTGAGCGCAAATGTCTTGGCACTAGGGATATAAACCTGGAAGGAGGAATTAGTATTAGACAAAAGTCAGACAGGATTGTGGCTTCCTTTGGGAACATCCTGATGTGAGTAACCACTTTCTGTGTTCTCGTTTGTTCCCTAGTCTACTTTGCTGGGCACACACCTGGTTTCATGAGAGCTGTGAGTTTCAGGGCCTCAATCTTGTCTTTCCAGGCCACTGAGGTGTTGGCAGCATTCCTGCAGCTTGGCATTACTTTGACCCTCTGGGG
The DNA here is from genome assembly GCF_003009895.1 of Hyaena hyaena. NCBI lineage: Eukaryota > Metazoa > Chordata > Mammalia > Carnivora > Hyaenidae > Hyaena > Hyaena hyaena. Next base: position 1,669,178 of record NW_024080928.1, on the reverse strand, counting down.
TGTGGCATGTGTGAGACAAACCTTGCCATCCATGTGGCAGACGACTTCTTTGACTCTCAAGAGAAAACCTCTCTGTTTGACAAGACCTGGCTGGTCAGTGTTTAGATCATAAAGGAGTTGGTCTTTTGAGAAAAATACTAGCTCAGGGTAAGAGTTCCTGTGTTGGGCTTATGTGTTGGTCCCTATTTAGACGTACTGACAATGTTACAGCTTTAGTGATTTGAATAAGACTCACAGGCTGATCTGCAAACAAGCCAGCTGTGCCAGAATGGAGGCATGCCTGGGCCTGGTGGTGTGGCCGACGCACACACCAGGAAGGTTGGCTATGTTTATGGAGTTCCAGTGACTTCCTGGATGTCCTCTTTTCTCCACCTGGTTTATTCAAGTTGCAGAGAAGTCATGTGTCTATTCCTGGCTTTTTGGAGTTCTCCTCTGTGGGCTCCAGGTCTGGAGGGGATCTTGAGAGAGAATGTGGGGTGCTGCCCCCTGTAAGTAGGTGCGTGTTAACTTTTTCCATAACAATGGACCTTTCCTCCGCATTCTCTGAGCCTAGAGAGACACCCTTTACCTCCTAGGTCAAGAAGCCCTTTATGTTCATAAAAGCATCTTAGGTCAGTTACTCAGCAAATTGTTACTGGAGGGCCTGTCTTTGGCCATACTCTTCAGTTTCTGCATAGGAGTGGTGGTTCTTTTTCTCCTACTCAGAGCTCAATTTATATTTGAGATTCTTGAGGGATACAGTTGTGCCCCATTCAGGAGCCTGTTCAGCCAGTGGCATTTCTTTTCCTCTTCCTATAAATATGTCAGAGACTCATCCTAGGTCCAGTTTCTCATTGTCCTGGGTGAACTTACTCTTCTCAGTTTGTGTAGTTAGCATTTTTCCACAGGGGACACAGAATAGAGGAAAATTCTTATTTTTGTCTTCTACCCCTCTTTAACACCCACTGCTAGATATTTTGCTTCACAAATTGGCCCACAGCTCAAGAGATCATTCAGTTTTCTGGAACTTTGGAAACTGTATGTGGCTTTTGGCAAGATAAGAGAGTTGAGTGGCCTACTGTAGGTTTGTAAGTTTAGAATTTTTAAAATTTATATATATATATTTTAATATTTATTTATTTTGAGAGAGAGAGAGAGAGAGCACAAGCAGAGGAAGGGCAGAAAGAGAGGGAGAGAGAGAATCCTAGCAGGCTCCACACTATCAGCACAGAGCCCGATGTGGGGCTTAAACTCATGAACCATGAGATCATGACCTGAACTGAAATTCAGAGTTGGACGCTTAACTGACTGAGCCACCCAGGAGCCCCTGTAAGTTTAGGATTTTAAATTTCATGCTGACCAGTATGGTAGCCAGTTGCCACAGGTGGCTATTTAAAGTAATTAAAAGTAAATAAAATTTAAAATTTAGCTCCTCAATTGCACTGGCCACATTTTAGATGCTCAGTAGCCCTGTGTTGCTAATGGCTATTCTGTTGGACAGCACAGATACAGGACATTCCTTTCATTGCAGTAAGTTCCATGGGACAGCACTGGTTTAGAGGGTTATCTTAAAGTTGTAGGCTACTAAATAGAGAGAGGAAAACGTAGATATTTATCCATGTTGTTATGGTTTTGATCCTTCTTCCAAATGACCCAAATTGAATATATACATATTACAATTTCACTAATGCATATAAAATATTTAGACCTCAAATTTGTAATACAAAAAGGGTATTCGCTTTCTGAAGTATTTTTTTGTACTGCCATATTACCCTGAAGTAGCTCTCAAGTGTGGATTCTTAGGTGATTGAGCCCTAATTTTCTTATTGTTGTAAAATATTATATAACATAAGCTTTACCATTTTAACTTTTATTTTTTAAAGTTTATTATTATTTTTAAGTAATCTCTACATGGGGCTGAAACAACCCCAAGATTAAAATGTACAATTTGGTGGCATTAAGTGCACTCACAGTGTTGTGTGACTATCGCCACTATCTTTTTCCAGGACTTTACATCATCCCAGACAAAAACTATATTCATTAAACAGTAACTCCCCATTATGCCTTCCCCCTAATCTCTGGTAACCAATATTCTGTTTTCTGTCTCCGTATTTATCTGTTCTTGGCACCTCATATAAGTGGAATCATACAGTATTTTTTCTTTTGTTACTGGCTTATTTCACTTAGTATAATGTCCTCAGGATTCATCCATGTTGTGGCATATATGAGAATTTCATTTCTTAAGGCTGAGCAATATTCCGTTGTATGGATAGACCACATTTATCCATTCATTTGTTGATGGACCCTTGGGTTGCTTCTACCTTTTGGCTCTTGTGAACAGTGCTGCTGTGAATGTGAGTGTCTAAGTATCTGTTTGAGTCCCTGCTTTGAGTTTTTTGGGATATACACCCGGAAGTAGAATTGCTGGGTCCTATGGTATGTTTGGCTCTGATTTTTGGAAACAGTCTAAAAATTATTATTAAGGTATAATTCCTATAACAAAAGTGTCCTGCTTGTAAAGTGTATAGTTAAGTGGTTCACCCGGGTGCCCCTTGTCACTGATTTTTATAGCTTCTTCGGAACCAGAGTTGGAGACAGAGACAGAGTCTTGAAGGCAGGTTAGGTGGAAGGAAAGGAGCTTTCAGGATTAGTATGATGACTTGAAAAAAAAAAAAAGAGGTTTATTATTTGCAGGTTGTCTGGCTGGCTCAGTTGGTGGAGCATGTGACTCTTGATCCTCATGGTCATGAGTTCAAGCCCCACAGTGAGAGTAGAGATTACTTAAAAAAAAAAAAAAAGGCGGGGGGCACTTGGGTGGCTCGGTCTGTTAAGTGTCTGACTTCGGCTCAGGTCATGATCTCACGCTTTGTGGGTTCAAGCCCCACGTCGGGCTCTGTGCAGACAGCTAGCTCAGAGCGTGGAGCCAGCTTCAGGTTCTGTAACTCCCTCCCTCTCTGACCCTCCCCTGCTCACACTGTCTCTGTCTCTGTCTCTCTCAGAAATAGAAAAAAAATTTTTTAAAAGTTAAAAACAAAGATATTTGTACCAAATCCTTGGAATGCTGTGTAGTCTTTAACAAGAATACTCTGCTCACTGCGAGGCTTTTAGACTGAAATTCAGAAAGGCTCCCTTGCTACCTGACATATTTTCAGCTACTTCTGAGGCCTTGTTTTATGGAACAGGATGTTGAATAACCTCACAAATGGGTCAGACTCCTTAGAAATGCTCTGGAAGCCATGGCTTCTTTCTTTCTTTCTTTCTTCTCTTTTTTTTAATCACACCTATGTTTGCTTTGTCAGATATCCTTCCCTGGCTTGGAACTGGTTCTGTTGCTTCTCTGGTTCTGATTCCAAATTCCAAAACAATTTGGTTTCCAAACATATTATTTACAATAAATACCTTCAAAATTGAGTTTTAGATTTCAGATTGCTCTGCTTTGCAGCAAATAATAAAATCATATACTTTTATTATTACAGTCATCCCTTGAACAACTCGAGGATTAGTAGCACCAACTCCCTGTGCTGTTGAAAATCTGAATATAACTTTGATTCCCCTCGAATTTAACTACTAATAGCCTACTGCTGACCTGCAGCCTTATTGATAACATACACAGTCGATTAACACATATTCTGTGTTATAAGTATAAATGTACTATATTTTTACAATAAAGTAAGCTAGAGAAAAGAAAGTGTCATTAAGAAAATCATGAAGAGAAAAATATACTCCTTACTTTAGTGTACTTTATTGACAAAAATTCTCATATGAGTGCACCTGCATAGTTCAAACCTGTGTTGTTCAAGAGTCAACTGTATATGCCATTCATTCATACCAGGGTGCTCTGATTTTTGCTCATTCTTGCCATGTAGTTGTGGTTTTCATATTTTATGCTTTGGGGATGGTTTTATTGTAGTCTTCTGATAATTGGCCAGCACTCTTCACTTTCTTTTTTTTTGTATATATATACTGTACAGTTTACCCATTCAGTGTGTATTATTCAGTGGTTTTTAACATATTTACAGAGTTGTGCAATGTACAACCAATACCACAATCAATTTTAGAACATTTTCATCACTCCAAAATGAAACCTCGTACTTTAGCAGTCACTCCCCCTTTTTTCCCCAACACCCAACCCGTGGCAACCCAGTCACTAATCTACTCTGTCTCTACAGATTTGGGGCGAGCTGTCTTACATCCTTGTTAACAGTGATTTTTGACTTTTTTTTTTTTTTTTTTTTTGGAGAAGACGCAAACGAGTGAGGGGCAGAGAGAGAGAGTAGAGAGAGAGAAAGAGAAGTGGGGCCCGCCCTATGTGGGGCTCCAACTCACGGACTGCAAGATCATGACCTGAGCCAATTTATGCTTAACTAACTGAACCACCCAGGCACCCCAACGGTGATTTTTTTCCCCTCTCCTAAATTCTACTGTAAGTCACTCGCCCAACTTTACCTCCATGTTGCGTTCTTGTCACTTGCCTATTGTTTCTGTTTTTTTTTTTTTTTAATTCTTGTGATACTAGCAGGTTAGCTATAAATCTTCCTTAAACAGCTTTCAAAGTGAATGGGGCACAGCTGCAAGAATTCATCCAAAAACAGCAAGGATGAACAGATAGCTGCTGCCGAGCCCTGGAATGCCTTTTTACACCACCTGCCTTCATTCTGTACTCTGAAGCTCACTTTCTTTTCACTGGCTGGGCTGCTGGGACCTCAAGAGCTAAGCCAGTGAGAGCCCCTGGACTGGAAGCTGCCCTGGGATTGATCCCTGGTCTTGTGTAAGTTCCAGAACAGAAATCAAATGAACAATTTCTAGTGTAAACTCAGTAACTTGCTTCTCTAATAGAAACAATATTTAATAGTCATTAATCGTAGAACAGCTTCACAGTCTGCAAATATGTCTCTACCATGCCAATCACTGTTATTGGCAGTGACAAAAGATTGGTGCACTTGGGCATAAATAGTTTTATTCATTTAGTATAGTGTTTTTCTTGCTTTTGTAGCCAGATGCCTTGGGATTGAATCCTGGTTCTGCTCCTTTTATTACCTAGGTGACCTTGAGCTCTTCACCTTTTTGGAAGACTCCTCTCCTTCTCTGTGAAAGGGGAGATTAATAAATCAGACTGCATGAGGTTGTTATGAGATAACATGTGCAAAGCACTTAATATAGTGCCTAGCCTAGAGTAAGAGGTCAATAAATATTAGCTGGTATTAAGGGGCCATGTTTTATTGTGTACCTGCTATATACAAGGCACCAGGTTAAGTTCTATAAGAAATAAACCAGAGTCTCATGAATGGAATTCAAGCCCTGTTGGTGTTACACTTGTGCCTAGAGCTTGGTGGTTAATGCTGGGGAAGCAGAGGCTGGGTGACATTCACATTTTACTTGTCTCTTTGGAACTATAAATTTTATTAAATACTTTTCATAAAACATGGTATCAGTTTAAACATCATCATAGGTGGGGCACTTGGGTGGCACAGTTGGTTAAGCATCCGACTCTTGGATCTCAGCTCAGGTCATGATCCCACAGTTAGTGAGTTTGAGCCTCACATTGGGTTCTATGCTGATAGTGTGGAGCCTGCTTGGGATTCTCCTTCTCTCTGACCTTCCCCTGCTTGTGCTCTCTCTCACTCTCTCTCAAAAATAAATAAATAAACCTAAAAAAAGTAACCATCCACACAGGAAAGATTTGGCTAAGGTTAGTTTTTTCCTGGGAATGGTAGATATTATAATTTCTTGTGGGCAAATTAAAATATTTTATCATTTACTATTGGCCACTGGTAGCTATAATATTTGTCAAAACAAATAACCTTGACAAAAAAGGGTAGTGACGATCCTAGTTAGTGAATCTCCTTATTGATTTTGGTGTTAAAAAGACATCAATAGTGTTCATTCCCAGGCATGATCTGTATACAGTATCTCTTATTCTGTTCCATTTCCATATTGCTGCCACCAGAACAAGTACAAGCAGGCCGTTTCTGTGGAATTTTCTGAGCCACATGAGAGAAGCATGGTGTGCTCTCAGAACAAGATCTGTCCTGCCTTTCGTTGTATTCCAGAGTCTACTTTGTTTGAGAGAAATAGACTAAGCTTCTATTTGGGGAGGAACTTTGGGTTTTTGTTTATTTCTTAAAATAGAAAATGGTGAGCATTCTGATGGTAGAGTCCTCTATCTGTTTTAGCCTGAGAGAACCACTTTTGACCTGGTTCTAGATGATCAGAGTCAGCTGCAGTCTGGTGCAGGCTAAAGCCTTTTGACCCACAGGAGGTCAGGGCTAGGGGCTGAGCATTAGACTGTCTCCCAGAGGCATCTTTAGATACAGCCTCAGTCCCTTAACTCAGTGCCATCTTGGGAAAAAAATCTTTTAGGACCTCACTTTCCCATCAGTAAAATGGGATTACTTCTTAAAATTATATTAAGAATTAGAAAAAAGTGCAACTAAAGCACACAGCATGCTGCCTTTTGTGGGTTAGACCTGTTAAATAGTCTTTCTAGGCCTGGGAAAGGATGGTGAGTTTGCTCTGTGGCACTTTCAAATAAGCACAGAGACCAGGCCAATCCATTTCTTTTGGTCAGTTAAACATCCCTCACAAAAGTATGTGACACATACAGTGACCTTCCTTTATCCCATCCACCCCATGCTAAACTCAAGTCATCACCTGGAAGTGGCCTCATCGTCCTTCCAACACCATGCTCCAGGTAGCCACTGACATTCAGCCAAGTTCAGCAGGAGAGCTGGAGTCTGCTTGTCACCCCTGCCACCTGTAGAGTGGGTGAGGTTGCTGACCTCTACCCCCACTCCTCCATGGGAGTGTCTGTTGAATGGCCTGTCTAAACATCTAAACATGAGGCTTCCTGAATCACAGCCCTGTAATACTCTTTATTCTGTTTCCACAGCAGCTAACTTTTTCTACTTGTCATTTGTGTTAGTCCCCATTTTCTTCTAGCTTCTATATAAGCAGCATTTCCTTCAGTGTGAAAATATCCAGAAGGCCATCCTAGTAACAGCCTTCACAAAGTCTGAGGACAGATACTTAAATGAAGCTCTTGGTCCACTCCAAAAATGTTTATTGAGTGCCTGACATGTGCTAACCTGTGATACATGATAGAGTCAACACGGTCCTTGGCTTTCCAGAGCTCAGTCTGGTAAAGATAAAAAGTGGACAGACTTTTATTTAGTTCTCCCCTCCATCTGTGACAAAGGGAGAACTAATCTGCTTTTACAAGGAGAAGGGAGGCTGAGAGAGCTGTTTAGGTTTGTTAAACAGCTACTGCATGGTGCCAGGTTGGTGTTTAGCAGCATGCTGGTGAAAGCATTGTTTAGGGACACTCTCTTACTGGCTGGCAGCGGGGCAGCCACACAGGAGCATGAGTGGTGGGGCAGGCTATGGACTGCTGACCCACAGCCATCCTTTTCTTTTTATAGAGCTCAGGTATTGGGGTAGAGAACAGTGGGCCCAGGCTAAGAAAATTTAAAGCCATAATCATTCCTTTTTATTATTTCTTTTTAATTTATTTTTCTTTCTTTATTTTGAGAGAGATTTACATGTGAGCAAGCAGGAGAGGCACAGAGAGGGGGGAAGAGAGAGAATCCCAAGCAGGCTCCATGCTGTGAGCACAGAGCCCCACGCAGGGCTCCATCTCACAAACTGTGAGATCATGACCTGAGCCAAAATCAAGAGTCAGACGCTCAACCAACGGAGCCACTCAGGCGGCCCAATCCTAAGTGATTCTTGGTGGTTCATTCTCCTTTGCCACGTATTCACTCTCCTGGTATCCCTTGCGGCCATTTGACCTAGTACCTGCCAAGAAAACTTCAGAGGAAGAGTACTAGAGGCCTTTCTGGGATCAAAGACAAATGAGCATGAAGAGTGAGCTCCCTCGTTCCTGTTTGGCCCCTACTCTCTTCATCCCACTTCACCTGCTCTCCTGTGAGAATGTGATGGAGCTGTGGCAGCCATTTCTTGGTCTTGAGGGGGAGACCCATGGAAGGGTGGCTAAGTAGAAAAGCAAACAGGTCTTGAGTCCTTCATCTTCCAACCATTGAAAGAACCCCAAGACCCTTCCTGAGTACCTCTTGATGAATGAGATCCCACATTTCTTTGTTATTTAAGCCTAGGCTCTTCAAAGTGTGATTCATGGACTGGCATCATTGATTGTCACCTGGAAGCCTATCAGAAATGTAAATTCGTAGGCTTTACCCCAGCCTTACTGGATCATGATCTGATGCTGTCGAGGCTGGCACTTTTGCTTTGACAACCCTTCTGGGTGATTCTGATGCAATATCAAGTTTGAGAAGGACTTTGTAGCTTTCCTAAACTTGATGCCATCAGGGTCGATAAGAAAAGAGCTGGAATTTACCAGTCAGTTCTCTGTGTCCAGATGAGGACCAGGTTTGTCAGCAGTGACAGTCAAGTTATCCCTGTGGCTGTGACGCAGATCTGTTGGCTCAATTGGTTTGATGCTGCTTTTCCTAGGAGGTCCCAGTCAAACCTGCCTGGGTTTACAGGTGTCACTGTCTCTGTCTAGAGGCACTTGTCTGAGGCCAGCTTAGCCCCCATATTCTTCCACTCCCTGTGGAGCTCTAGAAGTCCTTTGCTTTTAGACCTGAATAAGGCAGGTATAGATATTTGTTTCCCCCGAGGAAAAGAATTCAGTAAGTAGAAGCTGATGGAGGAGATGTCAGACTTCAGAGTCTCACATCTCTGTGAGATGTGATAGGTGAATAGAGTGATATCTGAGATGTTCAGACAGCAAATTCTTGCTGGGGGCCTATTCTAGGCTGGACTCTGAGGTGGGTGCCGAAAAAACAGTGGTAGACTAGATAAAAAGACATGATGGGGCTAGAGTATCACAACTACAGTGATGAGGACAGATGGGGGCTGTGGGGACAGATAGAATGCTCCCTCCTGGGATACCAGGGTAGAGCAAGGAATGCTTCCTGGAGGAAGCAACTGCTCATCTGAAAGTACTCAGAGTATGTGTGTCAGGATCCGGAGTGGGATGTTGAGGCAGGGGCTACAGCTTGTGCACAGGCCTAGGGGTAAGAGAGACCTTGCCTTCTTCAGAGAAGAGATAAGAGCTCATTTGCCAGGAGGGTAGAATCCCTGGGAAATGGTTCTGTTCAAGCTTTCAGAAACCTTGGATACATCTGAGAAGCAGGCTGAGGTGTGTACAGAATGATATTTAAATGATTTATTAATGTGAACTAGGCTCTCACTGTCTTAAATAAAAAGAATTTATTTACTGCTTTTTATTATGGCCTGCTAAATGCTGCTTGGACCATCAGGCGTGTCATGGACAGTGCTCTCATCTCACCTCCTGTACTGCCCTGTTCCCTCTACATTTTGCTGTTAGGTAAAGTAATGATACATACTCATTCCTGTGGACACGGGCACTTGCTCTTTATTTGGGACCTTCATAAAGCCACTTCATTTCACAATGAAATGAGTCCCTCTTTTCTGTTCCTGTGAAGTAGACTAAAATAGTATTTTTCTCACTTATCTGATCCTAAAAACTATCTGGTATGCTTGTTGGAAATTCAGATTATCTGCCAGGAGATGCCATTTCACCAGGTGTAAGAAGTTTGGGAATCTGTACATTTTGAATTAAGTTTATTGTGTGTATATATAATTTATGTATATACATAGTTTTGTATATAATTTACATACAAGAAAAGGCACCCATTTTAAGTACGCCAATAGATGTGCTCTGACAAATGTATACACTCCAGGAATCACTCCCACGATCAAAATGCAGACTAGTCAGTTCCCACACCTTGCAGACAGTCCCCAGCCCTTGCCCCAGGCAACTATTGATCTGTTTTCTGTTACAATAGATTACATTTGCCATTTTTAACATTTCCTATAAATAGAACCTTATAGAATGTACTCTTTTTCTCTCTGACTTCTTTCATTTGGCATGTGTTCAAGATTCATATGTGTTGTGTGTATGTAAGTAACTCATTCTTTTTATTGCTATATATACTGAGAATATATGACTATTTTTGTGGCATTGTCATTCTAGCCATCCTCTTGCTGGTAGACGTTTTTTGTTCCAGTTTCCAGGTACCACGGACATTCACGTGCAAAACTGCTTTATACGCATACATTTGCATTTCTCTGGGGCAAATCCCTAGGAGTGGGGTTGCTGCGTCATGATAAATGTATGCTTTAACTGGGAAAGGAACTGCCAAACTCTTTTCCCGAGTGATTGTACCAGTTTACATTCTCACCCGCACTGTAGGAGAGAGATGTAGTTGCTTTTGCATCCTTGCCAGCACTTGGTATGGTCATTCTTTCGTGGGATGTTAAAAATTGTTTGCCTTTCTAGTGCTTGTATAATGGTATCTCATTGTGGTTTTACTTTGCATTTTCTTGAAGATTAAAGATACTGAGCATCTTTTCAGGTGTTTCTTGGCATGTGAAGTGTCTGTTGCTGTATTTTGCACGTTTTTTTTTTTTTTTTTTTTCTGAGTTGTCTGCTTATTTAGCTGTAAGAATTTTTTTTATTTGCTTATATTTCAGAATTTTACATCTTTATCACAGGTGAGGTTGGTCAAGAGTTTTTGTTAGGTTCAAGTATTTTTCTTTTCTAACTTATTATATTCTGGATGCAAGTTCTTTGTCAGACATCAGTATTGTGAATATTTTCTCCTTGTCTCATTTGCCTTTTCATTTTCTTTTTTCTTAAATCTTTTAAATGTTTTATTTTTTCAGAGAGGGAGAGAGAGGGAGGGAGAGAGACAGAGAGAGAGCGAGAGAGCAGGGGAGGGTCAGAGAGAGGGAGATACAGAATCTGAAACAGGCTCCAGGCTCTGAGCTAGCTGTCAGCACAGAGCTTGACGCGGGGCTCGAACCCATGAACCCTGAGATCATGACCTGAGCCAAAGTCGGATGCTTAACCGACTGAGCCACCCAGGCGCCCCTGCCTTTTCATTTTTCTTTCCTTAGTTTATTGTCAAGTTGGTTTACATATAACACTCAGTGCTCATCCCAACAAGTGCCCTCCTCCATGCCCATCACCCCCCTTCCCATCTCCCCCACCCCTATCAGCCCTCAGTTTGTTCTCAGCATTCAAGAGTCTCTCATGGTTTGCCTCCCTCCCTCTTCCTATTTTTCTCCTTCTTCTACCGCATCGTCCTCCATTAACTTCCTCCTACTCCACCTATATGTACAAACATATGGTATTTGTCCTTCTCTGCCTAACTTATTTCTCACAGCATAACACCCTCTATTTCCATCCATGTTACTACAAATGGCCAGATTTCATTCTTTTTCATTGCCGTGTGGTATTCCATTGTACAAATATACCACACATCTTCTTGATCCGTTCATCAGTTGATGGACACTTAGGCTCTTTCCATGTTTTGGCTATTGTTGAGAGTGCTGCAGTGAACATTGGGGTCCATGTGCTCCTATGCATCAGCACTCCTGGATCCCTTGGGTAAATTCCTAGCAGTGCTATTGCTGGGTCATAGGGGAGTTCTGTTGTTAATTTCCTGAGGAACCTCCACACTGTTTTCCAGAGGGGCTGCACCACTTTACATTCCCAGCAGCAGTGTAGGAGGGTGCCCGTTTCTCCACATCCTCGCCAGCATCTAGAGTTTTCTAATTTGCTCATTTTAGCCACTCTGACCGGCGTGAGGTAGTATCTCAGTGTGGTTTTGATTTGTATTTCCCTGATGAGGAGGGATGCTGAGCATCGTTTCATGTGTCTGTTGGCCATGTGGATGTCCTCTTTGGAGAAGTGTCTGTTCATGTCTTCTGCCCATTTCTTGACTGGATTATTTGTTTTTCGGGTGTGGAGTTTGATGAATTCCTTACAGATATTGGATACTAGCCCTTTATCTGATATGTCATTTGCAACTATCTTTTCACATTCTGTCAGTTGCCTATTAGTTTTATTGATTGTTTGTTTTGCCATGCAGAAGTTTTTTATCTTGATGAGGTCCCAGTAGTTCATTTTTGCTCTTGATTCCCTTGCCTTTGGGGATGTGTCAAGTAAGAAATTACTGTAGTTGAGGTCAAGGAGGTTTTTTCCTGCTTTCTCTTCTAGGGTTTTGATGGTTTCCTGTCTCACATTCAGGTCCTTTATCCATTTTGAGTTTATTATTGTGTGTGGTGTGAGAAAATGATCTAGTTTCATTCTTCTGCATGTTGTTGTCCAGTTCTCCCAGCACCATCTGTTACAGAGGCTGTCTGTTTTCCATTGGATGCTCTTTCCTGCTTTGTCAAAGATTAGTTGGCCATACATTGGTGGGTCCATTTCTGAGTTCTCTGTTCCATTGGTCTGTGTGTCTGTTTTTGTGCCAATACCATACTGTCTTGATGATGACAGCTTTGTAGTAGAGGCTAAAGTCTGGAATGGTGATGCCTGCCGTCTTGGTTTTCTTCTTCAATATTACTTTGGCTATTTGTTCCATACAAATTTTAGGATACTTTGTTCTAGTTTTGAGAAGAATGCTGGTGCAATTTTGATTGG
>NW_024080928.1:1631513-1654928 GCF_003009895.1 Hyaena hyaena | reverse complement strand
CGTGCAAACATATGATATCTGTCCTTCTCTGCCTGACTTATTTCGCTCAGCATAACACCCTCAAGGTCCATCCGTGTTGCTACACATGGCCAGATTTCATTCTTTCTCATTGCCATGTAGTATTCCATCGTATAGATAAACCACATCTTCTTGATCCATTCGTCCGTTGATGGACACTTAAGTTCTTTCCATGTTTTGGCCATTGTTGAGAGTGCTGCTATGAACATTGGGGTACATGTGCTCCTATGCATCCGCATTTCTACATCCCTTGGGTAAATTCCTAGCAGTGCTATTGCTGGGTCATAGGGGAGTTCTATTGTTAATATTTTGATGTTTCCATATATTTTTAAATTTCTTCTCTAATTGCCTGATTGGCCCATTCGTTGTTTAGTAGGGTGTTCTTTAACATCCCTGTTCTTGGAGGTTTTCCAGACTTCTTCCTGTGATTGATTTCAAGTTTCATAGCATGTGATCTGAAAGTGTGCATGGTATGATCTCAATCCTTTTATATTTATTGAGGGCTGCCTTATGTCCCAGTATGTGATCTATCTTGGAGACTGTGCCATGTGCGCTTGAGAAGAAAGGGAATTCCATGGCCTCAGGATGTAGAGTTCTAAATATATCTGTCAAATCCATCTGGTCCAATGTGTCATTCAAGTCCATTGTTTCTTTAGTGATTTTCTGTCTAGTTGATCTCTCCATTGCTGTAAGTGGAGTATTAAAGTCCCCTGCTATTAGCACATTCTTATCCATAAGATTGTTTCTGTTTGTGATTGTTTTATATATTTAAGTGCTTCCATATTCAGTGCGTAGACATTTATAAATGTTAGTTCTTCCTGATGGATAGACCTTGAAATTATGATATAATGCCCTTCTTTATCCCTTGTTACTGTCTTTAAAGTCCAGTTTGTCTGATATAAATATAGCTACTCCAGCTTTCTTTTGACTTCCAGGAGCATGATAGACATTTCTCCATCCCCTTACTTTCAATCAGAAGGTGTCCTCCAGTCTAAAATGAGTTTCTTGTAGACAGCAAATAGATGGATTTTGTTTTTTTTATCCATTCTACTACCCTATGTCTTTTGATTGGAGCATTCAGCCCATTTACATTCAGTGTCATTATTGAAATATATGGGTTTAGAGTCATTGTTTCTTTTGTGGGATTCATGCTTGTGGTGGTGTCTCTGATATCTTGCGTTCCGTGCAATATTTCCCTCAGAGAGTCCCCCTCGGGATTTATTGTAGGGCTGGTGTAGTGGTGACAAATTCTTTTAATTTTTGTTTATTTGTAAAGACTGTTATCTCTCCTTCTATTCTGAATGACAGGCTTGCTGGATAGAGGATTCTTGGCTGCTTATTTTTTCTGTTCATCATATTGAAGATTTCTTGCCATTCCTTTCTGGCCTGCCAAGTTTCAGTAGATAGGTCTGTCACCACTCTGATAGGTTTCCCTTTGTATGTTCGGGCCCTTTTATCCCTAGCTGCTTTCAGAATTCTCTCTTTGTCCTTGTATTTTGCCAGTTTCAGTATGATATGTCATGCAGAAGATTGATTCAAGTTCTGTCTGAGGGGAGTTCTCTGTGCCTCTTGAATTTCAACGTCTACTTCCCTCCTTAGGTTGGGGGAAGTTCTCTGCTATAATTTGTTCGAGGACTCCTTCAGCACCTTTCCCTCTCTCTTCCTCTTCTGGAATTCCTATGATACGAATATTGTTCCGTTTGATTGTATCGCTGAGCTCTCGAACTCTCCTTTCATGTTTTTGGATCAGTTTTCTCTCTTTTTCTCAGCTTCCTCTTTTTCTGTAATCCTCTCTTCTAAATCACATATTCTCCTTTCTGCCTCTTCAATCTGTGCATTGGACGCCTCCATTTTATTATGTATCTCATTTATAACATTTTTCAATTCATCACAACTATTTTTAGGCTCCATAGTCTTTGTAGCAATATTTTCTCTGATGTCTTCCATGCTTTTTTCAAGCTCAGCGATTAATTTTATGACTGTTGTTCTAAATTCTTGTTCAGTTATGTTGCTTATATCTGTTTTGAGCAGTTCTCTAGCTGTCATTTCTTCCTGGAGTTTCTTTGGAGGAGAATTCTTCTGTTTCGTCATTTTGGTTAGCTTTCTGTCTCTTGTTAATTTTAAAAGCTTGTTATGCTCTCTGCCCCTAGGGGGGCTGCTGTATTAAAGCGGGCTCTTTGACTGTCCAGGGCCTCTCTGTTCAGGAAGTGTTCTTTGACTGGTGTCTCTTGGTTTCTCTTGTTGAGACTTAGGTTATTTTATTTCCCTACTGTAGTGGTATTTGGGACTTTCCACCATGTGTACTTTGGCTTGTTTTTTGAGGTAGCCTTATGAGGTTTCCTTCCCAGTGTATTCTGTCTCTTTCTCTTCCCAAACTCCTGTGGCTCAGTGTCCTGTGACTTCAGACCTTCTCTGTTTGAGAGATGGGTACAAGCGAAATGCATGGAGCTCCCTACTTTTCTGCCACCTTGCCCCTTTCGTTATCTTATAGGTGTCTTTTTGAATAGGAGAAGATTTAAATTTCGATGGTGTGATTTATCATTTTTTTCTTTTTTTTCAATTTTTTTCTTTGATAGCTTGAGCTTTTTGAGCTTTTCGTGTTCCTTGCCCTACCCCAAGGTCATGAAGACATTCTCCTATGTTTTCTGCTAAAAGTTTTATGGGTCTATTTTGAGTTAATTATTACATATGATGCAAAGTATGGATTGAGATTCTTTTTTTTTTTTTTTTTTGGCATATGGATAGCTAGTTGTTCCAGTACCATTTTTTGAAAAGATCATTTTTTCCCCTATTGCATTATCTTGATGCCTTTGTTGAATATCCAGTCGTTCATATATGTTTTGTACATTTCTGGACTCTCCATTGGGTCCTATTGTTCTATGTGTCTATTGTTATGCCAGTACCATACTATCTTGATTATGGGAATCTGTATTTCAGTAAGTACTTCTAGAAGGTTCTTATGATCCAGTCTATTTGGAAACACTGTACTTGAGTTTTCTAAGAATCCTTCCAACAATGACAGTCTTATGTGTCTGTATTCCTGCCAGCTCAGCTTCAGTATGTACCCCAGCTCCTTGCTGCTTAAAGTGGGGTCCACAGCAGCAGCAGCAGCATCCAGAAGATTGTTTAAAATGCAGATTCTCGGGGCACCTGGGTGGCTCAGTCAGCTGAGTGTCTGACTTCAGCTCAGGTCATGATCTTGTGGTTGATGAGTTCAAGGCCCGTGTTGGGCTCTGTGCTGATAGCTCAGATTGGACCCTGCTTCGAATTCTGTCTCTCCCTCTCTCTCTCTGCCCCTTCCCCACTTATTCTCTCTCTCTCTGTCTCAAAAATAAATATAAACATTAAAAAAATTTTTTTTTAAATGTAGATTCTCCCTTTTGCCCAGACCTAGTGAATAGAACTTGCACTCATTATAATGAGATCCCTAGCAGATGCCCATCAAGGGTGCACAGCACACTCCTTGATGTAATTCTCCTGAAACAGGAGTTTTCCAGCTTTTTGTATCATGAACAACTCCACAATTAGAAAAACTTACTACAATATGCATATCAGTGTTGCTGAAACAATTTTTACAAAAACAGTGGCTACCCTTTCTATATTTGTGCTTGTTTTTCTGTTCCTTTTTCTTTACTCTCCTACCATATTCCTCCCTCCCTTCCTTTCTATTACAGCTTTCTCAAAGTGTAATTTACATACTGTAATGTTTACTAACCATTCTAAGTGAATAATTTGAGTTTATGTAGCTGTGCAGCTAACCCCACAGTCAAATTCTAGAATGCTTCCATCATCCCAAAACTTTCCCTTCTGCCTCTTTACAATCAATCCTCCATGATTTATTTAAATAATGGTAGCTACCTACAGTTTGCAAAAATCTGAGTTGGACCAGCTCTGTAGCAGCACTTCTCAGACCCCTAAATAAGGAGCTGAAAGTGGCTCCTTATTAGGCCAAGGGCACTGTGACATGACTTCCAAGCATAGAACTAATTTTTTTAAATTTTTTAATTTATTTTTTTTTATTTGAGAGAGTCTTAAGCAGGCTCCACACTCAGCATGGAGCCTGAAGTGTGGGGCTCAATCCTACAACCCTGGGATGGAATCATGACCTGAGCCGAAATCAAGAGTCAGACGCTCAATCAACTGAGCCACCCAGGTGCCCCACACAGAACTATTTTTATACAGAAGGTGATTTGTAGTATATTTCTGTCACATAAAAATGTATCCTACATTTAAAAGAATTTAAATGTAGAAATTAGTGGCTGAATCTTTTATAAGTTAAAAGAATCTTGACCATTTTAAACCATTGAGTTGATATGTCTACATATTTTTGAACCAGTTTGGCTATTAGGTTGTGAATTAAACTCTGACAGTTTGCACAGAGGTGAAGTGATTTCAGTTATTTTGTTCAGTAACCAGTCACATGTGTCTGAAATAATACAGTTTCTGAAAATATAGAAGGCTTGATTTGTGAAGCTTTATTGTCCAAATCAGGTTCTGAAGGTTCAGTCCTTAAAGGATTTAGAAGCCCAGAGTTGAATACATGTTGTAGATTTCTGTTGTCAGAGTGAAATACATGTTCCTTTGTAGTCAGTGCTTTTAAGGCAAGGCCTTGTCTTTCACTTCTAGGCAACTACTGCTTCCCCACCCTCACCAGTCTGTAGTACTAGAGCAGACTGCCTGAGTTTTTATCTAGTTTCTGCTATTTATCAGTTGTGTGGCCTCAGGAAGGTATTTAATCTCTCAGTTTTCCCACCTGGAAAATGAGGACAGTATTCGTTTTTACAGATTTCTTGGGAAAATTAAATGAGTTTAAACACATCAGGCATTTAGGACTGGGCCTGGCATGATCAATGTTGGTTATTATCATCATCATTATTGTTATCATTGTCTGTATTCTCTAAATTAACTGTTGGCAAAATCTCTCATTTAGCTATTTTTTAAGCTCCCCAAGTTCCTTAACAACCACACTTACCTCATTGGTGATCATCTTCCCTCTACATTTTCCTTATTTCTGTAAATGGTGTCAGCCTCTCTTCTCCAGGCTACCTAGATCCAGAACCTCAGATTATTATGTTTGCCTTTCTCCTTCCCACCTCCGTTTAGTTGCCTGTTTGTGTGACAGCTATGTCTCTGTGCTATAATTTATCCTTTCCTTTCCTTTCCTTTCCATTCCAGTTTAAATCCTCATAAACTCTTATCTGGATTATTCATTGACTGTGTAGCTGACATAGGAGGACAGGGTTTCTTTGGGCCGGGTCCTGGACCCACCTAGCTGGGCTGGGAGGGCAGGGTGGAGTGCAGGGTAGGCCTCAGCAGCCTGAGGCACAGGGTAAAAGGACATTGGGGAGAGAGCTCTGAGGGGGACCAAGCCATACCTCAGAGCCCCCATGTATTTGAACTGCCTTTAGTTTTTATATTCTTCCTGGAAACCTCTCTGCATAAAGTCTCTAGATTAAATCGAAGCAAATGGCTTGTTATCCACTTGAATGATCACCTGGAGAAAAACTTCAAATAGTGTTTTACCCTGATACCCGTTCTTTATCTTCGTTTCTGACATTTGGTGACCATCTCAGCTGTGGTGTATATAGAACCATCATGCCCTGTCCTGAGCAGAGAACTCCCCAATTTGAAACCTCAGATGATTGATACTATATTTGATGAAAGAACCCAGTGCTGTATTGATGAGTGAAACTTCAGGTTGCCTTGGGAACACAGACGTCCTTCCTGTTACTATAAAAAGGGACACAGGGACTGCAGTCATGAGGCAACCTACATTTTACTGATTCTTTGTGTTTAAAAAAAGTACCTAAAAAGAACTATTTTTTTTTTTTAAAAAACTCTGATCAAAGACATAAAACTTCCTTTTAGTGCTGATCAAATCAAGTAAACCCAATTTTCAAATGCTGTTGAATTTTATAGGGATCAAAACTGCTTTCATCCATCTCTCTTCTCCACCTCTTCCCTGGTACCCCCAGGATAATCATTACAAGGCACAAAATGAATTGTTTTCATCAGCAGAGACTATGATTAAGGGTACAGTTTGTATTAATGTTCTTAGGAGGGAGTTCCTTTGCCAAGCAGGGCCTGTGAAAGCCACATAAAGGCAGGTGGAGTGTGTTTGTCTCTGCTGTTGAGGGGGTGACCTGGCCAAGTAAGCCTTCTCACTCCAGGTCCCCAGGGCAGTACATTATCTTTGCCTCTGTTGCAGATTCACACCATAGTTTCACTGTATTGCCATCTAGGAAAGCGACATTGCGGCAGTTCCATAAAGGTTGTTACTACTATTTTATAATATTTTTTCTAAAGTTTACTTATTTATGGGGTGCCTGGGTGGCTCAGTTGGTTAAGCGTCTGACTTCAGCTCAGGCCATGATCTCACGGTTTGTGAGTTCGAGCCCCGTGTCTGTCTCTGTGCTGACAGCTAGCTCAGAGCCTGGGGCCTGTCTTCAGATTCTCTGTCTCTCTCTCTCTCTCTCTCTCTCTCTCTCTCTCTCTCTCTCTCAGACCCTTACCTTCTCGTGATGTCTCTCTCTCAAAGTATAAATAAAAAATTTTTTTAAAAGATTGATTAAAGTTTACTTACTTATTTTGAGAGAGAGAACAAGTAGGGTAGGGGCAGAGAGAGAGGGAGAGAAAGAATCCCATGCAGGCTCAGCACACCAATATGGTGTGCGCAGAGCCCAATATGGGGCTTGATCTCACAAACCATGGGATCTTTACCTGAGCTGAAATCAAGAGTCAGATGCTCAATTGACTGAGCCACCCAGTCGCCCCAACATCTATTAATGCATTTAGTCACATTCCTGCCTAAGAGAACTAATTGTGCCTGTTGATGCTGTTAAAGGCCAATAACAAATGTATTGATTCTCTAGTTTTGAAGATTTTTTTAAAGTTTATTCATTTTGAGGGAGAGAGCATGCATGTGTGCAATGGGGGAGGGGCAAAGAGAGAGGAAGAGAGAGAATCCCAAGCAGGCTCCACACTGTCAGTGCAGAACCTGATGAGGGACTCAGATTCATGAACCATGAGATCATGACCTGAGCGAAAATAGAGTCTGATGCTTAACTGAGTCACCCAGGTGCCCAAAAGAAGAATTTTACAAACTGCTACACATTGCTACAGCTTTTAACAAAGCTACCCCATGGGGATCCTGTTGATTCTGTGTTTATCACTTTATTATAGCTTTTTTCTTACTGCTGTATATTGATCTGGCATGAACCAAGGTTATAAAGGGAGGTCTTTCTAATTGTCACATGCAGTGCAGTTTACTAGAGCAGGGTTTTTCAACCTTGCCACTACTGACATTTAGGGCTGGAAGATTTGTTGTTTTTTTTTTTTTCTTCCCTTAAATAGTTTATTGTCAAGTTGGTTTACATATAACACCCAGTGCTCATCCCAACAAGTGTAGGGCTGGAAGATTTGGGGGGGGGTGTGTGTGGGGGGAATGAGTGAGTGCCCGGGGGAAGTCCTGTGTCCTCTCTAAGATATTAGCATCCCTGACCTCAACCCACTAGATGCTGGTAGCATCCCCTCAACCCCAATTGTGACAGCCTAGAATGTGTTCGGACATTGCCAAGTGTCACTTGGGGGCATAGTTACCCCTCGTCGAGCCTCTGTGTTAGAGTGTAAGGTTTATGTCTCATGCTGTTTTTCTTTATTTTTTAGTGTTTATTCAGTTTTGAGAGACAATGAGAGACAGAGCATGAGCAGGGGAGGGGCAGAGAGAGAGGGAGACACAGAATCTGAAGCAGGCTCCAGGCTCTGAGCTGTCAGCACAGAGCCGACGTGGGGCTCGAACCCACGAACCATGAGATCATGACCTGAGCTGAAGTCTGGCGCTTAACCGACTGAGCCACCCAGGTGCCCCTCATGCTGTTTTTAAAGGCAGTGGTCAGTTAAGTATTGTTTTGGGTCAGCCGTAATAGAAATGTGTGTGGTGACCTTTAAGTTTAACAGTTTGGTTAATTTAAAATAATGTAGTGAATCCAAAAGTGGGTTGTTCTGATGAACTAGCAACCTTAAATACCAGTAGTATATTGTTGTTCTTTGTTGACAGATTTTGCAGGTGAAAGGCAATATGCAGGATTTAAAAATACATATATCATCACTTCTTATTTCACTACAGAGAAAAGCAAGGAAAGGAACAGTGACAGCCACCATAGGCAAGGCAACCATGCTCAGACATAACCGTAGTGCACAAAATGATGTTTCTTATGTACTTTTCTGAAGGGCAAGGTTTTTTTCTGTGGAACAGCCAAAGAGAAGCCTTTACATGTCCATATACCTTGAGACTTCACTTCTAAAGGCCTTGTTATTGTTTTACTTTACAAAAATCTTGGCCAGAAACAAATATCAAGATTTACATTTTACTTTTTCTCTTGTCAGTGTTACATCTGTTATCTTACTATTTTCAAAATAAGCTTTTGTCCACTGGCAGCAATAAGTAGAATTTTAAGATTCATGTGCCTTTATGGGGCGCCTGCGTGGCTCAGTCGGTTGAACGTCTGACTTTGGCTCAAGTCATGAATTCCCAGTTCATGGGTTCGAATCCTACATCGGGCTCTGTGCTGACCACTCAGAGCCTAAAGCTTGCTTGGATTCTGTCTCCCTCTCTCTCTGCCCCTCCCCCACTCGTACTCTTTCTCTTTCCTTCAAAAAATGAATAAACCTGGGGCGCCTGGGTGGCTCAGTCGGTTAATCTTCCAACTTCAGCTTAGGTCATGATCTCCCGGTTGGTGAGTTCAAACCCCACATTGGGCTCTGTGCTGATGGCTCAGAGCCTGGAACCTGGTTTGGGTTCTCTGTCTCCCTCAGTCTCTGCCCCTCCCCTGCTTATTTGCACGTGCACGTGCTCTCTCTCTCTCTCAAAAATAAACCTTAAAAAAGATTTTAAAAAATGCATAAACTTAAAATAAAAACACTCATGTGCCTTTTGTTTTTCCAAAGAAGTATTTGCCGGGGGGTGGTTGGAGGGAGATGAGACAGGGTAAATATAAGCAACGAGCTGGAGCTATCTGCAAGGCTGTTTAAAAAGACAAAGCAGGGACTCAGGCGTGGCTCAGTTAGTCAAGCCTCCGGCTCTTTCTGCTCAGGTCATGATGTCATAGTTGTGGGATGGAGCCCCGCATCAGGCTCTGTGCTGATAGTGCAGAACCTGCTTGGGATACTGTCTCTCCCTCTTTCTCTGCCACTCCCTCCCTCCTCTCTCTTTCTCCAAAAAAAAAAAAAAAAAAAAAAAAAAGGCAGATTGCTCTGAATGACGCTGAGTGAGAGCAAACATTTTGTTCTGTTCCTGTGGTTTTAAGAATAATCTATCTGAGGGGCGCCTGGGTGGCTTAGTCGGTTAAGCGTCCGACTTTCGCTTAGGTCATGATCTCGCACTTCGTGGGTTCGAGCCCTCCGTCGGGCCCTGTGCTGACTGCCAGCTCAGAGCCTGGAGCCTGTTTCAGTCTGTGACTCCCTCTCTCTCTGACCCTCCCCTGCTCACGCTGTCTCTCTCTCTCTCCCCTAGAAATAAAGAACATTAAAAAAAAAAAGAATAATCTATCTGAGCCAGGAAGCTGTTTATGCCTCAAGGCCTCAAAACGCCCTTGAAGACCGTCCTTGTTTAAGACTTATATTGTGGCCCAACTGGGGATGCCGGGTCCCAGGCCTGTAGGTTGGGACGGGGTGGAGCAATGCTATTGGGCATGCTTTTTAGGGAAAAAAGGAACAGGAGGTTAGGACTTTGAAAATTGTTAATATGTCTCTAAATTGCAACGTGAAGAGTGTTTTTTCCCCCTAGCTTCTATTTTCCTTTTGTATTTTGTTTTAACTTTAAGGAATCTTCTTGGAACTGCAGGCTTGACAACCACACCGATGACTTGGATTGGGTTTCCAAATCCCTTTCAGGGGTCCTCAGAGTGCTGGTATAACTGGGGCCATCTCTGATGTGGGTTTGTACTGCTTGGAGCAGCTAAAACTGGGGATATAGGGACTTGGAGCAGGGACGGTTCCTTTTGGATGGTTGGTTGTACAGTTATGGTCGGAGTTCAGATCTAGTGCCCAGTGAGACAGCAGACGGGGAGCAGGCAGCCTGGTAACAAGGGACTGTCCACAGGGAGAGTGTCTGAAGGCTCCTTCCAACTCTGTAATGTGAGGATGGAGGGGACCTTAATTGCCTGTGAGCATGTCCGTGTGTGGAAACACTCAGGAAAGAAAGGCAAAATAAGGGGCTCAGGACTAGGAGCTCTCTGGCCTGCCTAACTTACGCTCAAGGACACAGCTCTTCCCACCATGGGGACTCTGGGCCTTATGGGCAGTTAAGCCAGGAGTGGCCTGAAGATTGGCAGGAAAGGCCTCCAGTGCCGTTCTGGGATTCTTTATACATCTTTCACTTTCACGGTCATCAAACATACATACCACCCTGAAGAGAACATCAGATGACAGTACTAATAATGGAATGCCACAGTTGATGTCTCTTTACCTTACCTGTTGGATTCTGTCCAGTTTCAAAGAGACATTTGTAAATCTCTTGTACTTTGTTGCTGATAAAAGCAAGTAAGAAAGAATTACCCTTTTCCCCTGTGTTTGGCCCTTTTGTCAGATGTCTAAGGCCTTTGAGGCTTATCTCAGGATGGTGAGTTGGGAGCTTGCATTTTCACACATGACCCTCACTGTAAACAACCACTTCTAGTGTGCAACCCCAAAGCCTGCCTCTGCCCCACCACTGAAGGACAGTCCCAGGTGGTTTAGGCTTAGAAATATCAATGCCTAACATTTATTGAATGATAATTCTGAGCAGTACACACATGTGCCTGTGCACGCATACACACACACACTTACTCATTCACACTCTCTCCCCTTCTCCCTCCCCTCCTGCTATCCCTTCCCCTCCTCCCTCTCTCTCTTCAGACCCCTCCCTCTCCATTGATGCTCCTTGATCTCCTTGGAACCAGGCCCATCTGGCTCCAGAGCTCTTGGCTCCCAGGCAGCGTACCCAGTTGTCTTCTCCATACTTTCTGGGGGATGGGAGGGCTATTCCACAGTCATTCTGTCTACAAACTGCAGCCTTACCCCTTGCTTGGATCCCTGCATCAAGTGGACCCCTGGATACCCAAACCAAAGCCCTGTCGGAGACCGGCTCCGGCTGGGGTCCAGGCGTCCCTGAAGGATGAACAGTGTCGGCGAGGGAGGGATAGAGAGGCCACGAGAATCTTGCCAGTCACCAGGCAGGCATCTCTGCTCTGACTGGGGCCCAGCTTTATTTTATAAGTGTTTGGGGGAACGCACGGAAGTGGCATTTGCCTTAGATAATGATTTCTGATAACAGACTTCTTTGATATGTAAGAATTTCCCCAAACCTAGATTTGTAGAAGACTTCTGCATAACCTTTATCAATAATGATTGAGATGCTTATCCTATAGGGAAGAAGGTATCTTTAGCATACCAGACAAAGTTTTTGGCATAAAAAGGGTGAAGTTACTTCTCTGTGAGCATGGGTCTAACAGGTCTTTCAGGAAACACCTCTGCTCCCAGAATCACAAAAGAAGTTCCTCAATAGGTTCCTTCACAGGGAGCAATCAGCATATTCAAGGCCAGAATAAGTCACTCCAAATACTTGATAACAAATGCCTTGAGGTGGGGGGTGGCCAGTGCTCCAGGCAGAAGCAATTGGGTGGGAGTGGATATCTGCCCTTAACTCTGAATTAGGCTCTTTGTCTCAGGGCCGGACTCAAGCCCCCTTTATTTTGTAAGTCTTGGATCTGCAAGGCCCTTAGGAAGAGCCTTTTATCTATCATCCACAATGTTTTCATCTGAAATCTCTTTGGAAAAGGCAGGTATATGCTTTTCCTTATGATCAATCTGTGTGGGGAATATCTTTCTGATCTGGAATATTGTGAGGCCTGGTCAATACCAGCAGCCTCATTTCCAGCATGAGCCAGTAGTAGCAGAAGGAGATACCAGTTTCGTTTCTCATGGCAGGAGCTGTGCAAACGCTGCCATTTCCTCGCTGTGACTGTCGTCCAGCGAGGCCAGTGCGGCTCCCAGCAAAGCCCCATGTGTCAGAGCCTCCCCGTATGTAAAGGACCCAGAGGCCAAGTTCAGACACCTGACCTTGTGTGCCCCGTCTGTAGTGGAAACCTCTATACTTCCTCTGGTTTCCATGTTTGCTCCCTTTCCTCATGCCAGCTCCCATTGCTCTGGTGGTTTGTGTGTGTGTGTGTGTGTGTGTGTGTGTGTGTGTGTGTGTGTGTGTAAGATCACCCTTGACAGGATGGGTAGAGATCAAATTCTTGTGACTGCAAACAATTCTGTGATGACCAGAGATACACATAGGGGTGGGGGAGTTGGGCATAGATGGGGAGGAGATGTGATTGTGTGGCTACCATATGGCAGAGAAGGCTGGGAAGGTGGAGCACAGCATGGAGGCACCCAATTGCCCTGGTGAGCCCTGTGCTTATCTGTTGAAGAGTGGCAGAATATGCCACCCAAAATATGCGTCTTTGAGGGCGTGGAGCCTGCTTAAGATTCTCTCTCCCTGTCCCTCTATCCCTCCTCCATTTGTGTTCGTTCTCTCTCTCTCTCAAAAAAAAAAAATGCTTCTTTGACATAAGGATTATTTTTTAAAATTATTTTTTTATAGTTTATTTTTGAGACAGAGTGTAAGTGGGGGAGGGGCAGAGAGATAGGGAGACACAGAATCCAAAACAGGCTCCAGGCTCCAAGCTGTCAGCACAGAGCCTGATGCGGGGCTTGAGCCATGAGATCATGAAAATTTGTAATAGAAAGGGGGCCTATACCAGGAAGAGAGCTATTAACAGGGGAATCTTTTTTTTTTTTTTTTTTTTAACCTCAGAAACATACCTGCACAGCAGGGCAACTTTTGTTTAACATTTTTTCCTTTCTCCTTCTATGAATTGCACCTTCCCCTAATACATTTCTTGGTTTTGTAAGAAGTGAGATGATTCATTTTCAGAAATACTAAAGGTAAGCTGTGCTGTCTAGTTAACAATAGGTTTATAACCTATTGGAAATATGTACCAACTCCTCTCCCCCAAGGTGGAGTCCCAAACACTTAGGCACTTCATTTCCTGGTTCTTCCCCACTCCATTTCACGGGCTTATTTTATGCAGGCTTTGCAGTGAACATGCACCAAAGAACTAAAGTCTATGCATCACCTCAAGGAATGTACATTTGTTCCAGTCAGACTACGTTTTGCCTTACATGGGCATAGGTGACTTCCGGGTAAGGCTGTGACCTCTGTAGTACTCAGCCAAGGAGGAATCAGGGGAGGGACTTGCACACTAGAGGATAAATTGCCTGTTGTAACTGCCCAGAGTGAGCCTGTCCATCAGACACCCACTCTTGCAGGAACATTGATTAAAGCTTCACTCCACTGTGCCCCGAATCTCCGCATCCCTCCTTTGATTGGGTCAGTGGACTTATTTCTCACAGGTCTCTAGCTGAAAATAGTGTTTATACTTCTTTTTGTATTACAGACAGTTCCAGCCAAGAACTCAGAATGGTAGAGGGGAAATTATGTAGATTTCATTTAACTAGCAAATCATGTTGTGAATAGAGTATGCTGTGCATATTGAGTCCTTTTGAAATGATCTATAGTTATATTAAATATATTATGGAAACACAAAATCCAAGTAACTCCTGACTCCCAGATGAAGAGCCAGGGTGGAAGATGAGTTTGTGCATCATGGTACTCAGTAGTTAATCAAGTTGAAATTTTTAGCTGTTTGTTGTTGTCTTTTAGGTACCTTTGATTTTGTTCCTCTCACCTTCTAAGTGAACCAGCAAGGCAGAACAAGTCTTAGAATGGAAACTGTGACCTCTTAGGGAAATTGTGAGGGGTTTCCTGGGGGGAATTTTGTGGGGCTCTTGGGAAGACTGAGAAGAAATGTGGAGCTTACGATTCCATGGCTCAGGGCTTGGGCCCAGTAAACATCTGTCACAACTTGTTTGGTCTGTGTTCTCATATATCATCAGGGAGATAGGGCCAACTGTGACTACTCCTGCTGCCACACATTTTCACAAGCTCCCCCTATAACTCTGAAGTAGGTAGTGATGTTCCTGCTTTACAGAAGAGCATCTGGAAGCTCTGAGGTATGAAAGGGTTTACTCAAGGTCCTTTGACTGGGCTACTTTTGGGTAGGCCACATGGATGGAACCAAGAAGCAGCCCTCAGGGCCAAGCTTTATACATGAATAGGGAAGTGATCCAACAGGGACGTTTTCCTGGTGGCTCTAGAAAGGAGGCTGATTAGGGGTGCCTGGGTGGCTCAGTCTGACTTCAGCTTAGGCCATGATCTTGTGCTCCGTGGTTTTGAGTCCCGCGTCCGGCTCTGTGCTGACAGCCCAGAGCCTGGAGCCTGCTTCAGATTCTGTGTCTCCCTCTCTCTCTTTTCCTCCCCTGCTCTCGTTCTGCCTGTCTCTGTCTCTCAAAAATGAATACATGTTAAAACAAAATTTAAAAAAGAAAAGAAAAGAGGCTGGTTGGACACTGGTAGTTGGGATCTGGTGTGGGTACAAACAGTTAAAGGTTAATGATGAACGTGGGTTTTCAAGACAGGGTTCAGAACCAAGGAGCCAGCTTCTTAGACCTCCTTATGTCCTGAATCACAAGGTGCTTCTTGAGAACCTGCATTTTGAGCTGTCCTCCCCGGGCCTTTGCAAGTGACTTCAGTTTCCACACTGGCTCTGGTGAGGCATACCTCTTGTCTTCCATGCTGCCCTAAGGAGTCCGAGTCCCAGGGTCACAGTGAGAATCTGGTTGCCTGGGATATCCAGGGTTATTCATTGCAGCCTGGGGCACTAATGACATATGGCAGGTCACCCAGCACTGAATTTTGCCTTTTCTGTTGTTGTAGTTATTGTAGCACTACAAATAGTTATCATACACTAAAATGCATACATGTCAAGTGTACCATCAGGTGATTTTTGACTAGTGTGTATATTGCTTTCACCCAGGCCCCCCTCATTAGCATAACAGTCCTCTAACATTCAGGGCCCTGGCAGGCATGGATGGGAGTTCCTGAGCTGCCTGGTGGGTCCCTGACTAGAGGCCTGGTGCAAGCTGAAGACAGTACTGATTTGAAAGCAAGGTTTAAAGATGATGGGGGGGTCAGGTGCTAGTTCTAGACTATAGTAGTTAACTGTTGTGGTAGTGGTGAGGGTGATACTAATGATGATACTGATGAACATTAATGTAATTTGAGAACTTAATGTGTCCTAAGCACTTGTATTTACATTCTTGTTTAAGGGCCACATCTAAACCATTGATGATGATGATGATACAGTAACTAGTATTTATTAGGCATTTAATATGTGCTAAGAGCTTTACATATGTTCTACTTTAGACTTCACATTGCTCTATAACACAAGTACTACTATGTTGCCTAGTTAACAAATGAGAAAACTAAAGCTTAGGAGCCTCCTCGGTAGTCGCGCTGTCAGTGTGTGCTGAGGAGGGATTTGAGTGAGCCCAGGCTGAGTCCATTTTCCTATGTTCCTTACTATGTTTCCTATGTTCCTTTCCTCTCAGTACTGACTTGGTGCCTGTCAGCTTGGGAGTTAACCAGACTGGCCTCAAGTCATGCTTTGCTACATAGCAGCTGTGACTTCAGACAGATTTCTTAACTCTGAGTCCCAATTTCCTCATCTGTAAAATAGGAGTACCTTCCATCTCTTAGGATTGTTGTGGGCATTGGATAACGTTTGGAGAGCATAATGCCCGGCAGGAAGTAAGTACTCAATAAATGGTACCTTTAAAAAAAGAGTCTGGCCTGTGAATATGTGTATAGTTCTTGAAGCTGGGCACAGTTGAACTTTATAATGTGACACACTTTCACTTGGTTCTGGGGAGCTTATTTGAGTTGCTGGAATGGGTATTCCTGGGACAGCTGATTATGGTATATGAATATAATTAGGGAATTTACTGTTGAAGTGGTGAAGAGCAGCACTATTATATATAGCCTTCACAATGAATATCTGTGAAATGTCATCTGTGTATTGTTTTTAGAGTTTATTTATTTTGAGAGAGAGAGAGAGAGAGAGAGAGAGAGCACTTGAGCGGGGTAGGGGCAGAGAGAAAGGGAGAGAGAGAATCCCTATTGTCAGTGCAGAGCTGGATGCAGGGCTCGAACTCAGAAACCATGAAATCATGACCTGAGCTGAAGTCGAACGCTTAACTGACTGAGCCACCCAGGTGCCCCTACATATTCTTTTTTTGCTAAGAAGCTACTTATTCTGCTAAAGACAGAATCTCATTTCTATTGATTTGCCAAAAGGGGCATGTGTCTACATGTGTAGATACAATTGATGATTGGTAATTGATACTCGGTAATTGATACTCTTGGCAGAAGATGAGAAATCATATCTGTATCTATATATATATATCAGTGTGTGTGTGTGTGTGTGTGTACACACACCTATATGTTTATATATACCCATTCTGGTATAATTTTTATGGGAAAAGAAAGCTTGCCCTGGTTTTAGCCTGATGTTGTTGCATGCACTCTACCTAATTGCCCCATTAAGGAAAGGTAGCAGGATTGGTTTTCATAAGACCTCAATAGTGGAAGAGTAAGAGCACCAAACAGAAACAGGCTGGCTGGAATGGCTCACAAGGAATAGTTCAATTTTTTGAACCCCTACTATGTGGTGAGCACAGTTAAGCAGTGCCTGTTATCTTCCATTTAATCCTCCTTGTGAGTAAGATAGGGATTACTGTTATCTCCACTGTATACAGGAGGAGACTGAGAGCACTTGTTATAGGACTTCACCCATTTGCCTTCCTCCAGTAACCCTCTGCAGAGAATTTTGTGACACATTGGTGATGATTATGTGCCAGGTTCCATGGTGAGGAGAAGATTCATTCTCATTGTTCGACCTTAATGTCAAACTGCTATGCTCTTCATGATTGTTTGGACTTCACCCAGTTCTGCACTTAAAAAAAAAAAAACTGGTCATTCTCTCTGTTATGCAATTTAAAAAAAAAAATTTTTTTTAATGTTTTATTTATTTCTAGGAGAGAGAGAGAGAGAGAGACAGCGTGAGCAGGGGAGGGTCAGAGAGAGAGGGAGTCACAGACTGAAACAGGCTCCAGGCTCTGAGCTGGCAGTCAGCACAGAGCCCGACGCGGGGCTCGAACCCACGAACCGCGAGATCATGACCTAAGCGAAAGTCGGCCGCTTAACCGACTACCGACTAAGCCACCCAGGCGCCCCTCTGTTATGCAATTTTTATTTAGGAAAATCATTTAGGGATCACTTGAGTCATTTATTAATATTCTTATCACATCTGAATTTTCTGGAAAATATAATTCAGTTAGCTGTTTTAAAGGAAATCTATAAGAATTTAGTGAGCATATTTTATAAAAACATAAGAACAGCACAGATTTGTGTATATTCTTATGTAGTTCCCTATTTCCCCACTTCTTTATTTTCAAGGATGTTTTAGTGTCTGTATAAATTTCTTAAAATTTATTTTGATACCTGGATATCTGTACCTTCATCCTAGTACATCAGTAGCTGTTGAACATAAAAGCTAGTTCCAGCCCTGCCTCATTCAAAAGTATTAATTATGATATCATCCTTGAAAAAAAGACATTGAAAATACTGAATTGGGTGGCAATAGTGACTTTTCCTTACCGTTGAAAATAGAATTTAGGGGCACTTGGCTGGCTCAGTTGGTAGAGTGTGCAAGTCTGAATCTAGGGGTTATGAGTTCAAGCTTCACATGGGTGTGGAAATTACTTTAAAATAAAATCTTTATTTTTTTTATTATTTTTTTTTATTTCTAGGAGAGAGAGAGAGAGAGAGAGAGAGAGAGACAGCGTGAGCAGGGGAGGGTCAGAGAGAGAGGGAGTCACAGGCTGAAACAGGCTCCAGGCCCTGAGCTGGCAGTCAGCACAGAGCCCGACGC
Source organism: Hyaena hyaena (assembly GCF_003009895.1). Lineage (NCBI taxonomy): Eukaryota > Metazoa > Chordata > Mammalia > Carnivora > Hyaenidae > Hyaena > Hyaena hyaena. Next base: position 1,636,995 of record NW_024080928.1, on the reverse strand, counting down.
GGGGCTGGAACCCACGAACCGCGAGATCATGACCTACGCGAAAGTCGGACGCTTAACCGACTAAGCCACCCAGGCGCCCCTAAAATAAAATCTTTAAAACATAGAATTTAAACCAGTTCAGAAGATAATAGCATTTGAGAAATGGATTGGATCAGTGGTTCTCACAAGTGTGGTCCTCAGACCAGTAGCATCAGCATCACCTGGGAACTTGTTAGAAATGCAGATTCCCAGGCCCCATCAGCCCTACTGAATCAGAAGCTCTGAGGGTGGGGCCCAGTGATTTGTTTGTCATAAGCCTTACAGAGGATTCTTCTTATGTGTGTTAAAGTTTGAGAATCACTGGATTAGTTTTTGCCCCCAGAATTCTCAGATGAGTTATTAAGCTATTGGGAGAAATGGTGTCTTTTCAAGACACAAATTGCACTCTCTCTCTCTCTCTCTCTCTCTCTCAAAAATAAACAAACATTAAAAATATATTAAACAGTAGTAGACTTATTTCTTTTTCTTTCAACTTGGAAACATTCATTTTTGCTCCCCAGTTTTATAAAATATGAGAAAAATCTTGAGATTGTATGACATACATATGATTTTTACATACTCAAATGAGCCACGTGCATTCTTGTTCTATGAAAAATGCTTTGTTGGAACCAGATAAATCATTTAGATTAAAAAAATTTTTTTAATATTTATTTCTGAGAAAGAGAGAGAGTGTGAGTAGGGGAAGGTAGAGAGAGAGACACACACACACAGAATCAGAAGCAGGCTCCAGGTTGTCAGTGCAGAGCCCAGTGTAGGGCTCGAACTCACAAACTGTGAGATCATGACCTAAGCCAAAGTCGGACACCCAACCGACTGAGCCACCCAGGTGCTCCATCATTTAGATATTTGAGAGGAAAAACTAAAAAGTAAAACCAGTAACTTGGGACACTTGAAGGCCACAGATGAGATTAACTAAGCCATGGATTTTGACTCTTGTTGAGCCCTCTATAAGGTGGTTTTACATTTTGTTTTGTTTTTTCTTTCTTCAGAGTTTAATTATTGCAATATAACTCACATAACAGTTACCACTTTGAAGTAAACTCTTGTGGGTTTAGTACATTATAGTGTTGTAAAACCATTATTACTCTTTAATACCAGAACATTTCCATCAACCGTAAAAGAAATCCTGCACCTATTAATAGTCCATCATCTCCTTAATTCCTTTTGTTTTTTTTAATGACTGAATAGTATTTCCTTATATGGACATACCATGTTTTATTTATCCAGTCAATAGTTGATGGACATTTAGGTTGTTTCCACTTTGTGGCTGCTATGAACATTCATGTACAGGTTCTGCTACTCTTTTACACCTACCAGCGCCTTATTGAGGGGTATGCTCCCTGGGAACTGAGAGTGAGGGGAAAGGTATGTGAGCCCGGGAGGGAAGGAGAGGAAGTAAAAGGTGCTGCATCATTAAGCTGACCACTGCCTTGCAACCTAACACAGCTGGTGGTGCTTGGACCCCCAAGCCATGTCCACGGAGGTCATAAATCCTGGTGAGTTAGAGCAGTTCACTGGTAGAAAGAAGAGCAAACAGTTCATCCGTTTTCACCTTCCTCTCTCAGTCAGAGTGCATGCCACAGGGCCTTAATCCCTTTGACCTCTGGGTCATGTCTCCTGGCCTCTGTGGGATGCCTCTGCAGGACTGGCCTAGTCAACCTCAAGATGCTGGTGTTGCTCCTTGTGAGCTGGAGCCGTGCCTGGGGGCTCTTCTGTTGGGGGCACTGGCAGGAGCAGCTTCCAGGCATGGTGACTTAGGGAACTGCATTAGCCATCACTAGAATAGTTATGGCTGAGAAGTGTGGCAGGCGGCCCAAGGTCCAGGGTTGCTGAGCCTATAAGACTGAGCATTCTAGGGTGGTGCATAATCTGGATCCTATACGCGGAGGGATCAGAAAGTGTTGTTTGTTTGCTGTCAATTGGTCGGTCGACTGGTTTTCTGGTTATATTGCTGCATAACAAACTACACCAAGACTGAGCAGTTTATATTGTTGCCTTCTTTCTCAGGGTTCTGTGTATTGCCTGGGCTTGGCTGGGTGGTTCACACTGAGATCTTTACTGAGGGACAGCTGGAGGGCCAAGGTGACACACTCAGAGGCTGGCAGTTGGCGGTAGCTGTTGGCTCTGGTGATGGGAGCACTTCCCTGAGACCTCCTGTTTGATTTAGCCTTCTCACAGCACGGTGATGTGTTCAAAGAGGGTGAGTCCCCAACACTGGCATTCCATATCCCTTTTAAGTAAGGGAAACTGAGGCTTCTAAAGTTTATATGAATGGGTTAGGTCATACAGAAGCCACAGGAGTGATGTCCTTGTCCTGATGCTGTCATAGGATCAAAGAAAATAAGGAAATGTGTATCTTAATGTCCTCTCCAGGCCTGGCACAGAGTAGGTGCTTGTGAACTCAGAGAGCATTTATTGAGTACAGAATACTCTGCTAGGCCATCAGGGTTACAGGAAGAAATGGAACTTGGGCCTTTCCCTTAAGATTATATCAGGAGGTGCCTGGGTGGCTCAGTGGGTTAAGCATTCAACACTTGATTTTGGCTCGGATCATGATCTCACAGATCGTGAGTTTGAACCCCATGTCGAGTTATGCGCTGATAGTCTGCTTGGGATTCTCTCTGTCCCTCTCACTTTCTTTCTCTCTTTCTCAAAATAAGATAAACTTTAAAAATCTTTTTAAAAGGAAGCTTATATTGGGGTGCCTTGCTGGTTTAGTTGGTAGAACATGCGACTCTTGATCTCGGTTATGAGTTCAAGCCCCACACTGGGTGTAGAGATTACTTAAAATCTAAAAAGAAAAAAAAAAAAAGAGGAAGAAGAAGCTTATATCCTGACAAATGGATTGGAATGGGGGACAGTGAGAAAGGGCCTCTCTGTGGAGGGTAGAGCTTCCTGTGCTTGAGGACCATGAATGAAAGAGAGAGGGACCCTGATTTGAATTAAAGAGGGAAAAGGGCTGAGAGGCAGAACACTGATGGAATTTAGAGGGAAGATTCATTTTAGCCTTGAAGGAGGCAAGGGGAGTAGTGGGAAAAGCTGCTTCCTTTCTTTACCTTTGCACTCCTTGCTCAATTCCAGCAGGATAGCAGTATAAAGATGCTTAAAAATATTGCTTGTTTTTATGGACATTACTGATGGTTGAAATGCTCTACAAATGAGGAACTTTTGGTCAGTCGGATATAATATTCATGGCCTATTCATTCAGTAAGTATTTGAGTACCATGTGCAAGGCACTGGAGATTCAGAGGTAAGACAAGAGCTTAGAGGGCAAGAGACAATGAACAGGCCCAGACCATAGCATGTGCGGCAGTAACACCTGTGGCAAAGGGAAATGCTATGTTGTGGGGGAGGGGGGAGCGATGCAGGCAAGTGATTGATCATCTCTCTGCATTCCTTCCTTCCTACTCTGAGTCCCATATTCTGCTGGATTCTGCACATCCACAGAGGAGCTACAGTCAGGGCCTTGCCCTGGAGATCAGTATAGTCTAGAACAGCAATTCTCCAGATGTGGGCCCTGGACCAGCAAGCAGCCTTACCTGGGAACTTGTTAGAAAGGCAGATTCTCTGGCTTACCCCAGGACCACTCCATCACAAGCCCTGAGGGTGCCATCTTGCACTCAGAGTTCACAAGCCCTCCAGGTGGTCCTGATGCATGCCTCAGTCAGAGGAATAGTGGGCTAGGACAATTCTCAGTCCTCCTGATTCATGTTAGAACCATATGTAAGCTAAAAAAAAAAAAAAAAAAAGAACCATATGTAAGCTTTTAAAGCATTACTACCCTGGCTACACCTGAGATAGTAGGTCAGCCTCTGGGAGGGAGACGCATGCATCTGTCATTTTTTAAAAGCTCCGTGGGGCACCTGGTTGGGTCAGATAGTTGAGGGCCCGACTCTTGATTTTGGCTCAGGTTGTGATCCCAGGATCATGGGATCATGCCCCACCTCAGGCTTCTCACTGAGTATGGAGCCTGCTTAAGATTCTCTCTCTTCCTCTGCCCCTTCCCCTGCTCATGTACACTCTCTTTCTCTCAAATTAAATAAATAAGTAAGTAAGTGAAAGCTCTCAAAGCGATTCCATCGTGTAGCCATAGTTGATAACCATTGGTCTTCATGTACTTAGATGAGTCACCGCAGAGGTGAATGCATCCATGCCTGCCAGTCTACAGAGGGGAGGGCCCTCCACAGGAGGAGGCTGGCTGCCATTGGACTTCCTATTGATAAGCTCTTCATTCCTGGTTCCCTTTCTTTTTTCTGGACACTGACTCAGTTGCAGTGATAAGAGTATTATGGGGAAGGTTTCTTTAAAATTTATTTTTTAAAGTTTATTTTTGTTTATTTTGAGAGAGAGAGAGAGAGAGAGAAAGAGAATGCACAAGTGGGGGAGGGCCAGAGAGAGAATCCCAAGCAGGCTCTGCCCTGTCAGCACAGAGCCCGACACAGGGCTTGAACCCATGAAATGTGAAATCATGACCTGAGCTGAAATCAGGAGTTGGACACTTAACCAACTGAGTCAACCAGAGACCCCTAAAATTTATTTAATGCAATTAATTTTTAAAAGTCGAACACAGCTGGCTTCCCCTAAAAACTTTGTATTTTGATAATGGCTATTACCAGTACCATGAAAAATTGACTGATATCAGCTCATTAATATTGTAGTGAGAGAGTGCTCAGGCTAATAAAATTCATTTTTAAATTAGGTTTTAAAAATGTGTTGCTGCAATCTACACATTCAATGCAATCCCAATCAAAATTGCACCAGCATACTTCTCAAAACTAGAACAAGCTATTCTAAAATTTGTATGGAACCACAAAAGACCCCGAATAGCCAAAGTGATATTGAAGAATAAAACCAAAACGGGAGGTATCACCATCCCAGACTTTAGCCTCTACTGCAAAGCTGTCATCATCAAGACAGTATGGTATTGGCACAAAAATAGACACATAGACCAATGGAATAGAATTGAGAACTCAGACCTGGACCCAAAGGTATACAGCCAATTAATCTTTGACAAAGCAGGAAAGAATACCCAGTGGAAAAAAGACAGCCTCTTTTTTTTTTTTTTTTAATGTTTTATTTATTTCTAGGAGAGAGAGAGAGACAGTGTGAGCAGGGGAGGGTCAGAGAGAGAGGGAGTCACAGACTGAAACAGGCTCCAGGCTCCGAGCTGGCAGTCAGCACAGAGCCCGACGCGGGGCTCGAACCCATGAACCGCGAGATCATGACCTAAGCGAAAGTCGGACGCTTAACCGACTAAGCCACCCAGGCGCCCCATCCTCTTTAACAGATGGTGTTGGGAGAACTGGACAGCAACATGCAGAAGAATGAAACTAGATCAATTTCTCACACCATACACAGAAATAAACTCAAAATGGATAAAGGACCTGAACGTGAGACAGGAAACCATCAACACCCTAGAGGAGAAAGCAGGAAACAACCTCCT
>NW_024080928.1:1601665-1629956 GCF_003009895.1 Hyaena hyaena | reverse complement strand
TGTGTAGCAACATGGATGGACCTTGAGGGTGTTATGCTGAGCGAAATAAGTCAGGCAGAGAAGGACAAATACCATATGTTTGCACATATAGGAGGATTAGGAGGAACTTAACGGAGGACCGTGGGGGAGAAGAAGGGGGGAAATAGTGGGGGAGAGAGAGAGAGGCAAATCATGAGAGACTCTTGAATGCTGAGAACAAACTGAGAACTGATGGGTGTGTGGGGGGGGAGATGGGCATAGAGGAGGGCATTTGTGGGGATGAGCACTGGCTGTTATATGGAAACCAATTTGACAATAAACTATTTGTAAAAAAATAAATAAATAATAAAAATTTAAAAATTTAAAAAAAATGTGTTGCTCCAGCCCAAGGATAATGGGAAATTATTCCAAGCAAGAGTACATCAGTTAAGTATGAAATTTTATGCTGTTCTGTTAACATAAAATAGCTGTTTAGCTGTTTAGTATCCCTGTTTCATTCACATTTCCATAGGGATGAACTGTCCAGGAAAAGGCCTCTGTTTTAATGGTGCACATTACCTGAACACTATTGTCCTGGGAAGCAGAACTTCATTAGGAATGGGGCAGGCATGGCTCTGACATGGGTGCTCCTTGTCCTTCTCCTGGGTGGGAAACCTTGAGGAAGGTGTCCTCTGCTCCTCTTTGTCTTTGGGTTTCCTTGAAGGCTTCAGTCTTGGGCCAGATTCTTTTAAATTAAACTTTCTATTTTGAGTGCATTGTAGATTCACATGCAGTTTATAAGCGTTACTACAGAGAGATCCCAGGTACCCTTTACCCAGTTTCCCCCATGGGACTAACTCCCAACAGTATAGTATACTGTCCCAACCAGGGCCGTAACATTGGTATAGTTAAGAATAGAGGACATGTCCATTACCACAGGATCCTTCATGCTGCCCTTTTGTAGCCACCTACTTCCCTTCTGCCCCTCTTCCCTACCCCCTGGCAAGATCTATTCTCCATCCGTTCTCATGGGGTTCAGAGATAAAATTGGGTCTCTGGTTTAATAAAAGAGAGACAAGGGTTTGCATATAGTACAAAGTACAATGGACAGAGGATGATTGATTCAGTAAGAAAACTAAACACTCTAAGATTTCAGGCCATACAGGAAGAAGGCTACTTTTAGGAACCGAATTCAGCATTACCCTTTAAGTATACCATGTCTTTAGAGGAGGTCTCTTGGTATTGTTAATGTTCATGTATTAATTGCCTTTGCTGTGTTAATCATGACCTGGCTTGATTCCTCTGGCTGAATTGCACTAGTGGTAATAACTGGTTAAGTCCATGGCCCCTAACGAAAAGGGACTGTTTGGTTTGTGCTCTGCCCCAGGATAAGCCTGGGGCCTCTCATCAGGGGCTCCCGGAGGGTCAGGGAAAGTCACAAGATAGAAGTTGGAGATATGAGTTAATTATTTGGCTTCTCTTCAAATGAATGTTCTAGAAATGATTGCTTGACAGTTCTTGTAATCAGGAGAGGCTGATGCTGTGTGGAGGAATGAGGCCCTACCCCAGTCTTACTTATCCAGCAAAACTCAACCCTGATTGAATTCTGAGATCTTCCTTATCCACATGTGTCCCACAGTAGCTAAGTGTTAAGGGAATCACAGGAGGAAGCTGCCAGACTTCTTTTTAAGAGCTGTCCAGTATGATAGCTACTAGCCTCATGTGGCTGTTGAGTGCCCGAAATGTGGCCAGTGTGCTGAGAAACTAAACTTTTAATTGCATTTAATTTTTTAAAGTTTATTTATTTAAGTAATTTTTACACCCAACATGGGGCTTGAACTCATAACCCCAAAATCAAGTCACATGCTCTTCTGACTGAGCCAGCCAGGAGACCCTAATTGCATTTAATTTTGATTATTTTATTTAAAAATTTTTTAATGTTCATTCATGGGGCACCTGGGTGGCTCAGTCAGTTAAGCATCTGACTTCGGCTCAGGTCACGATCTCCCGGTTCGTGGGTTCGAGCCCCGCGTCGGGCTCTGTGCTGACAGCTAGCTCAGAGCCTGGAGACTGCTTTGGATTCTGTGTCTCCCTCTCTCTCTGACCCACCCCTGCTCATGCTGTCTGTCTGTCTGTCTGTCTCTCTCAGAAGTAAAACATTAAAAAATAATTAACAAATAAAATAAAAAATTTTTTAGTGTTCATTTTTTTGAGAGAGAAAGAGAGACAGAGCCCAGGGGTAGAGAAGGGCAGAGAGACAGGGAGACACAGAATCCAAAGCTTTCAGCACAGAGCCTGACATAGGGCTCAGACTCACAAACTGTGAGATCATGACCTGAGCTGAAGTCAGATACTTAACCGACTGAGCCACCTGGGCGCCCCTAATTTTGATTATTTTAAACTGAAGTAGTCACATATGGTTTGTGGCTGCATGTGACAGTACAGAGATTCTAGGTTATCCATGTTGCACTGTTTGAGTCAATTCACCCCTCTCAGGCCAAAGCAGAATGCTTTTCTTAGTTGTCCCCAGGATTCTCTGTGCACTCCTCTTACCCATGCAGCATCAGTCTCTCTAAAACATTTCTAAACCATCAGTTTGAAGAAGCAGCAAATAGTCTGCTTGAGCAGTGGCCAGATCTGCACCCAGTCAGTCAGTGCTTGGCTCACAGCAGTGCTTACCTGATACTTGTCTAATGAGGTAGATTTGTACCTCTCTCCTCATTTGTAGGCTTACTCCTGGGACAGGGGTGAGATTTGTTCCCGTGTGTGATACTGGGTTACAGCTTTTGTTCATGGGCACTGAGATCAAGTTGTTACATTTCTTCCTTTGCAGGAAAGCAGTAATTAAGAGTGTGGGTCCTGGAGTCAGATTCTTGGGTTGGGGTCTGGCTTCTCCACTTTCTGATTGTATGACCTCAGACAAGTTAATTAACCTCTTTGTGCCTCCATTTCTGCACCTATGAGGGTTGAAACAGTACCTCCGTAATAGGGTGATTGAGCCAAGTAAATCCAAGAAGTGCATAGGATCTGGGCCACCTCCTATTATGAAACACATGTTAATGACTATGAGCATAATGAAGATTTTCTGGAAAGGAAATGATTTGTAGTTGTGACTTTTACAAATGTCCACAAGGGGGCAGCCTAAAATGCATATCCCAGGAACCGAGTGACTTCTGTTTGTAAAGCCTCTGGGTAATGTGGCCAGTTCCAAATGTGCTTGGCCCTTTTAACCTCTCAGGTTTTTTCTTTTGTTTGACGAACATTTTTAGTGGTTCTTAGGCTGTACCTCAGATCGAGGGCAGGCCCATAAACATCTGAAGGGTGGCACGGGCAATAGAGTAAAGTTAGGTCCTGCTGGGATGGACAGGTTGATATAGGTGCTGACAGAAGGAAGCATCTGTTTAGGGGTCCTAAGCTTCTCTTTGTAACTTTTCACACAGAATAAATTCTTATCAATCAAACTCTTGAGGGAAACACTAGAGCCTGAAAGTGCTAGAGAAGAGAGAAACCTGGTTTTGTTTCCCTACTGACTACATGCTTGCCTTTGAGGATTATATGTGCACCTCAGGGGCACAGTTGGGGAACAGTGCCCTAAGCTGAGGTGACTCAGGAATACGTAAGCCACCCTTGCCTCCATAGCTTTTCCCTCCTTCCAGGGAGACTGAGTCGGAGAACTCTGTAGCCAAGAAGAATAAATTTAGGGTTTTGCCAACTGTATGGGAGCACAGAGCATCATGGGGTCTGGGGAACTGTGGGATCTTGAAGGTGGGTGGGGTATTAATAGGTACAAGGGGGATGTGGGAGAAGGAGTGTTTTGAACTAGAAGGTATGTGGAAGAAAGGGGAAGTGCTGAGCTCAAGTTGGGAAGAGAGTTTGAGATCAGACTGTGGGGAGACAGCAATGATGATCTAAGAAATTGACCTTCAGATTCTTCTTTTTTTAAATTAGTGTCCTCAATTTATTTATTTATTTTTATTTTTTATTTATTGTCAAGTTAGCTAACATACAATACAGTCTTGGCTTCAGGAGTAGATCCCTGTGATTCATCACTTACGTGTAACACCCAGTGCTCATCCCAACAGGTGGCCTCCTCCATGCCCATCACCCATTTTCCCCAACTCCCACCCCTATCAACCCTCAGTTTGTTCTCTAGGGCCTTCAAATTCTTGATGATGATCAAGTTGTTGGTAGCATCATAATGATTAAGAGTTGACTAAAAACAAACATGGATAATGGCACTTATAGTCCAGGCTGATTTCCTAGGATTTCAATCTTGAGCTTTAATATGCCTGATATATCATCCAGGATGCAAAATAAGATGCTCATGGGGAGTTGTGACAATCCAGTGTTTATTACATCCACCCCTGTCTGCATTTCTCCTGCCTACACTGAGTCCAAGTCTCCATGTCTTTCTTCTGGACAGTTGCAGGAACCTCCCCAAAAGGGTGCGGTAACTGAGGCAGCAAAGTACACAGTGAAGCCAGCATGTATGTTACCAGAAAGGAGGGCCTCAGAACCATGAAAGTGAATCTGGTTGTACTAACATAGAAGCTGATTTCTCCAAGATGTTGTCCCTGAACATTATATAAGTAATGCTCCTGAATGATTGGTTGTGACTGAGTGCAGTAAATTATTTCTAATTCTAAAATGACCATGAAGATCATTTGGTCTTTAATTCAGAAAGCTCTTTATGATCCTATAGAAGATGGGTGGAGATGTGGAGCTCCTGGGTTGTTTCCTGGACAATTTGTGGCAAGGGGTGTGGAGGGGACTGTCATCTATTCCATTTTATTTTTTGTAGGTATTTAAATGACAAAGAGGAGCACATTATATTTCTTCTTTTTGATTCTAAAATACTAAGATTGAGGGACACCTGGGTGGCTCAGTCAGTTAAACATCTGACTTCGGCTCAGATCATAATCTCGTGGTTCAGGAGTTTGAGCCCTGCATCAGGCTCTATGCTGACAAACCAGAGCTTGGAGTCTGCTTCAGATTCTGTATCTCCCTCTCTCTGCTGCTCCTCTACTCATTCATTCATTCTCTCTCTCTCTCTCTCTCTCTCTCTCTCTCTCTCTCTTTCTTTCTCTCTCTCACTCACACACATACACACACACAAATAAATAATTTAAAAAAATTTTTTAAATAAAATACTCAGATTGACATTGGAGCATATTTAACAGAGCCAAAGTCAAAGTTGAATGTTGTATTTCTCAGTGCCTACTCAAGGAGCTTGTACATGTTCCTCAGCAGTTGGCTCCCTTCAGAAAATTAGGATGTTTACAATCTGTGTAATAGTTGTGTCTACTTTTGTGCTTCTCATCTCCCCTAGGAGCCAGGCTCAGGGAGGCCTGGTGTGCTTTTCTGCACACTGCTTGACCTCCCTGGCCATTAACTGCACTTTCTGACTCCCTCCAGGGAGTCCTGGGGACAGAGGACTAGGGAGAGGGCGTGGTTCTCCAGGATTGGCATTGGGGCCACTATAGCAGTGTGATGGGTGAGTGTGAAGCTGTGACTGTCACCTCTCAGCTTTCAGGGCCTCACCGTCCAGGGTGTGGGAGTAGTAGCCCATGGCACTCAGCACATAGGGAAAGAGGGAGGAATAATTTCATTATGTTATATTTTTTGTAGGCATGGATGGATTTTTAAGATCCGATGAGAGACAAAGACTAGCTAAAGAAAGACGAGAAGAGAGAGAAAAATGTCTCGGTAAGTTGTGCCCTTTGGCTGTTGAGGTCCAAGGGCACAAAGATGTGGTGGTATGTTTTCTGAACATCCTTAGAAATTTATGACTGAATGGGAAGAGAGCTAGGACAGTTGCTAGATGAACATGAAGAACTGGGGGAGAAGTCTATACTTTGGCATATTCACAATTGTTATATAATTTTCAAAATAGTTCATCTACTTCTTTAGCAGACATTGAGCTTCTGCTGTCTTCTAGACACTCTGCTAGGGACTGTGGTAAGATGGTAAAGAATGAGAAACAATCACTGCCCCCTCCCCCTCCCCAGGCATCCATTATATGCTTTCACTTAGGCTCTCTCCAGGGCATCTAGAAAGGCCATCATCAGAACTGAGAAAATCAGCAGTTAAGACATTTTCTGTGTTAGAATGGGAACCCATTTGAGAAAGGCTGTCTTACCCTCTTAAAAACTATAGACAGAGGGGTATGCTGTATTCCCCACAGGGTACTGGGAGGTAGGTAAATAGTGGTTTCCCCACTGAATTGAGACAAATGAGCTTTCAAATTCTTCTTCATTGCCTCCTGGTGGTTGGTTCACACATTGTATGTCCTGGGGAACCCTTCCCTGACACAGCCGGGTAGATAGTCTTAGGGAATGTCTTGAGTTTATACATCTTTGCCTAGCTCATTTCTTATGTACGAGACATGCATAGTTAACATGTTTTTTTTAGTGTATGTGCCCTTAGAATTCATTTCTCAACCTAGTGTACGGCTTGGCCATTGTGGCAAGTCTGACTTAATGATAGCAATAATAGTTGTGCTCCCATGTGTAGGGACAGTTACGGTGCACTTTCCATGCATTGCCTCATTTAATCTTCACAACACTGTGATTTTGTGAACATGATGGTCCCCACTTCACAGAAGAGGAAACTGAGGCAGAGGGATTATGTGGTTAGCATGCCCAGGGTCACCCAGCTAGTGGCAGAGATGCCAGAACCCTTCATCTCAATCACTGTGGCCTAGATTCCCACTGGGCTCCTTTTTGGGTCTTGTTCTTGATTCTACATTTTGGTCTTAATTCAAAGAGTGTGGGGTGCTCTGGTAATGACACCACTCTTCCACTCTCCTTCCCCCAGCCGCCCGGGAGCAGCAGATCCTGGAGAAACAGAAAAGAGCTAAGCTCCAGTATGAAAAGCAAATTGAAGAGCGATGGCGGAAACTGGAAGAGCAGAGGCAGCGGGAGGATCAGAAGAGGGCTGCCGTGGAAGAGAAGAGGAAGCAGAGACTCCGGGAGGAGGAGGTAAGGTCCAAGGACCTCCAAGTCTCTCAGCAGCTCACACGGGGCTTGGTGCTCAGAGGCATCTGAGTGTCCTGCCCGGCTTGGGGGTACGGGAGACCTCTACTACCAGGCCTTCTCCCAGCAGCAAGACGTGGTATAGTGAAAGCACTGGAATAGGAATGAAGAGACTTATCCATTCAACTCGAGTGTTAATTTGCTCTTTGACCTTGGACAAGCCAATTGGCCTGTCTGGGTATTTGCTTGATTTGCTTATCTCTAAAGTGAAGGTTTGGATTTAGCAGTCTCCAAGGCCTCTTCCAGACATAATGTTCTCTGAGTTTGAGACTCAGAAGGAATTGTGGATAGGGGCCTGCTAATGTAGCCCTGAGGGTTGTGCTGGGAGCCTATGCCTCTTGGGCAGACGTGAGGCTGGAGGAAGGGACCTGAAGGCAGAGGAGAGAGTAAGGACAGAGGATAATGGGTCCTCTTATTTCATAGCTGGAAAAGCAAACAGTTTGCCTTCAACTATAAAGATGCTAGTATATTTAAATTTTAATGCAGTTCTTTGCTTTAATCATCCTTTTTCTCCTGTTACCTTTTTAAAAAGAAATGGAATGTAATTACCTCTGTAGAGTCCTTTCTTACTAAACTTTGAAAATATATTTAGAAAGCATAGTTGGGGTACAGACTTTCTTAAGAAGCGTAGTTTAAGGATGTAATCATAGCTTTGTATCAGGTGATGATCATTTTTTATTCATAAGATATAATGACTCATCATTTAGTATGAACAATATAGAAGTTTGTTAATTGCTAGCCCTATAGGATTCAGAGACATTTGTATAAATTTGGTATCTTTTTAATTTCTGAATGGTTTATCACTATACATCTTTGCCCCTTCTTTTTTAAATTTAAAAAACACGAACACATGCGCGCGCGCGCGCACGCGCGCGCGCACACACACACACACACACACACACAATTAGACCCATCTTTGCCCACACAGCACTTATTTAAATGGGGATTTTTGGGGCACCTGGGTGGCTCTGTCAGTCGAGCATCCAACTCTGGATTTTGGCTCAGGTCATAATCCCAAGATTGTGGGATTGAGCCCTGTGTCGGGCTCCACACCGAGCGTGGAGCCTGCTTGGGATTCTCTCTGTCTGTCCCTTTGCCCCTCTCCCCCGCCCACACACTCTCTCTCTCTCTAAAATACAATATGATACGATATAATTTCTTTGTTCCTTGTAGCAAATGAAGTCACTGCAAGGGTCTTAGCCCTACTTTGCCATTTCTGCCTGTTGCCTGATGCCTACATGGCTTCATCTGCTCCCTGTGCAGATCCCAGCTCTCTTACTAGGTAGCTGGTAGCCAGGGGCGAGTCACATAGCTCCTCATAACCCTCTAACTTACTCTCCTCAGCCCAAAATAGATGTGGTCACAAATGACTTTTTAAATAATTTTTTAAAATGTTTATTTAGTTTTGAGAGAGAGAGCAAGAGACCAAGCACAAGCAGGGGAGGGGCAGAGAGAGTGGGAGACACAGAATCCAAAGCAGGCTCCAGGCTCTGAGCGATCAGCACAGAGCCTGATTCGGGGCTCAGACTCACAAACCGCAAGATCATGACCTGAGCCAAAGTCGGACTCTCAGCCAACTGAACCACCCAGGCGCCCCAAGGAAATGACTTTTGTCTAAGTGCCCAGCAAAGCACCTTATACAGAGTAATGTTCAGAAATGTTAGACTGCCTTTGTGACTTCAGCTGAATTTTTAGCAGTTGCACTTCCATATAATTGTTTATTTGCTTTGTGTGTTTCCTTTCATCCCTAACATGGGTGATGGTGGGGCGTGGGGGATGCGGCCTGACCTTTGTCACAACACTCACAAGCCGAGTTTGCTTCCCTTTTCTCCCCAGACACAGAAGGGCAGGGCTGAGAGCCTGGGCCTCCTGTGGTTGTGTAGCAACACAAGGAAACAGCAGCCCTCCTCCCACCCTCAGGGACCCCAGAGTCCCAGGCGGAGCTTACGGGCTTTGCACATCCAGGCCGGCCCAGTAACCACATCAGTGTCAGCAGTCTGCTCGTATGGAGATCTGTTTGGCATTGTTGTGAGTGATCTTTGGAGAGGATGGATGGGTCTACACTGCAGGAGCCCCTTTCCAGAGGAAACCCCCTGCATTTGCCTGCATGGTTCAGTGGAGATCTTTGGCAAGGTTGCTGCCTGCTTGGCACATGGCTGTGGAAATTCTCCAGTCTTTTCTTGTTCTTCTTGTCATGTTCTGTCTCTGTCAACCAGGGAAAAGCCTCTGTAGGAATGGTTCATTCCATTGCAACCCATTTTGCTTCTGTAGCTTATTAGAAAGTGTTCGGGTTGCCCACCAAGTCCTGCATATCTTGGTCTGATATTAGGAGCTTATTAAAAGACCTGTTGGCTCCACACCTCCCTCCTAGCCCTAGCCCTGTTCTGGTTCTATGTCCCTAGAATTGCCATGCTGTCACTCTTGGTAACTCCTCATGTCTGTGTGGGTGAGCCCCAGACATGGCCAGGAGGCTTCCTATCTAGCAGTACAGAGGTGGGCACCACAAACAGCCTGGCTTCCAGAAGTCTTGAGCACTGGGAGGGCTGGAGGCTGGTCAGGCCTGTCCTGGGGATGGGGCATCCAGTATCCACTTGAGATACTGACCTTGAGCTCATTCTCTCACTGAAGGCTGCTTTCTCCTCAAAGTAGGTTCTTCTAATCCTTACATGCCACATAGCTTCCAAGAATCAGGCTTCTGGAACAAACCCTTGTCACCTACTTGGGGTTAAGGCTGATAACACAATACACTCACCCATTCTCCACTTGGAGAAGTATAGTTTCCTGACAGGAGGCCCTGAGAAATGGGATTTGGTGAAGCCAACTCCATGTTCCTCAAGTTAAACAGATAATCAGGAAAGGCTTCTTTCAAAGAATAGCTTCATATCTGTGGGGTTTTTTTTGACACATCACAACTTCTCATACTCTTATTGCTTGATATTTAGCAAAATCCACCAGGCTGACTGTAAAAACAAGAAATTTCTGAACTCAAACAAAAACTTTACTAAGCTGAGAGCTAGCCACTCTCAGAGGGCATTGGCTGGCATGGGGCCTCGGTGACTACATGGTCTTCTGGCCAGATGTAGACATCTGTTTGTAAAGAGAAAGACCTTCTGCAGAGCCCTGCTGAGAACCTCTTGGGGTCTTGTCCCCACATTGCCTTCCCAGAACACGTGTAGTAATAGTAAGGGCAATGGAAAAGGCACAGCCAGCTCTCCACTCCTGCTAGAGATGCTGTCTGGGTCATAAACAGTGCCTGGGCGGTGTCCTGCTGGAGGCCTTTTATACTCCTCAGCCAGCCCTGTGGGTCACCTCAGTCTTGGTTCTCCTCTGAGTTCATCTAGGCAGACCTAAGGCCAGAGCTAATGGAGTCCAGGCTGAGGTCCCCTCATTCCTTCCTTCCACTAAGGTGTACCCAACAGAGGACATTCTAAGGACAAGAATCTGTCTTGCTCTTTCCCCACCCTCTGTTGATCATCCAGTGATACTCAGGAGAATGAGAACTTGGCAGGAATTGCAGTATGCAGTATGCAGCTGTAATATTTATTAATACTGTTCTTCTGGTGTGATTGAGCTTTCTTGCATGCTCTCTTATGCTCTCCTCTAACCAGTGGTTCTCACACTGAGATCCCAGGACCAGCAGCATCTGCATCACCTGAGAACTTGCTAGAAATGTAAATTGTTAGGGGTACCTGGGCGGCTCAGTCGGTTAAGCATCCGACTTCGGCTCAGGTCATGATCTCACTGTTCGCGGGTTCGAGCCTCACGTCGGGCTCTGTGCTGACAGCTCAGAGCTTGGAGCCTGCTTCACATTGTTTTCCTCTCTCTCCTCCTCCCTCACTTGTGCACTCGCTCTCGTTCTCTCACTCTTTCGCTCTTTCTCAATAATAAACATCTTTGAAAAATAATAATTTTCCTCTTCAAATTTGGATTCAGCTAGTGTTCGTAAGGACTTATTGTGCTAGTTATTGTCTCATAGACTTGAGTGATCTGGTGATACAGGTAACGTTATCCCCACTTTTTTTTAACATGAGGAAAAAACTAACTGGGTATGTGTACATGGGAGTTTACAAAAATACCAACATCATCCCCATTTATAGATAGGAAACTGATGCCCAAGGATGTTAAACAATTAACTCAAGGTCATAGGGCTAAAAAGTGGCAGGCAGAGGTACAATTTGAATCCATATTTACTGACTCCAAATCTAGGATTCCTTCCATTCCATCCAATGAAGGAACAGAAAAATCTGTTTCCATGCCTCCCCCCCCCCCCCCCCCGATGGTAATACTATATAGGACTAACCTCTAAGGAGAGTGAAGTGGACCAGTGCTTTGACATGTTTGAATTACCCCATTCTGATGACTTTGGGTTCTGTAAGTCTCATACCGTATAGTTTGATTACCACCTATTTTTCATCATCTCTGCAAAAGTGGGTGACACAAAGTAATTGTGTCTTTTCTTAGGGATAGGTTCCTTTTCATAAACCTGCTTATGATTCGAAGGAATGTATCTCTAATAGTGGAATTTGGAGCAGCTCAGTGAGCAGGGGGTGGATGGCAGAGGGTTTTTTTTTTTTTTTAAGGTAACTGAACAATCCAGGAGTAGGTCTGGCCTTGGGTGAGCATTCCCTTGTAGTCATCCCCCTTGTAGTCACAGCTGCTCACTTTGGCTGACAAGTCTTGGTGTTCTTTGCTGTTATTGGTCTCCTAGTAAATGAAGGACTATCATGAAGTCCTTCTGGCATGTAGGCAATCTCCCGTAACCCACTCAGTACTAAATTCACTCGCGGTAAAAGGTTTCAGCATTCATATTGGGTCATTGGTTAATTAAATACTTTATGTTAAATCCATATAATGAAATAATTTTCAGTCCTGGTCTCAAGCAATCATATTTTGAGTGTCAAATAGTCAAAAAGTTCTAGTCCCGTCAAACCCCCAACTTTTCTCGGGTAGGCCCTGGGGATTGGCTGACAGAATTTAATGGGCCAGGGTCATGAGGGCAGGACTTTGCTAGGAAATGCTCACTCATGATTGTAGAGCCTCAGCCAAAAACTGGAGCAAATAAAAATCTGAGATTTACAGGAGAAAAAAAAATCCCCTTTCTACTCAGAGGTCCCTGGAGACACCATGTCTTAGCAAAGTGCTATTCAGAGAAAAATTATGCAGAGGAAGCTTAGATGTGGATAATGCTCACCCCATCTCTCTGGTATAGACAGAAGGGCTAGATCCAGACACCTCCCAAGCGACCTGTGTTTCTAGTAAGTAAAATAAAGGAGCCTTTCCCTGATTTTTAAGTCAGGGTTATTCGGTTGGTGCTTCCCTGAATTAATTTTGCTTGCTTTTTACTCAAGCCATGAGAAGATAGTTCTGTTTTTGTTTTGGATCGGCTAGGATTAGCCCCGTTCCTGGAGCACCTCAGGGTTGGCTTTCCTGAAGGCAAAAGAACTTCAGCACGGACCTGTTTACCTTGCTTCCCTTGCGTCAGGCTTTCTCCAGTAGAGGCAGGGAGAGGATTTGGTATTTGCAGTGTCATTGGGGCAGTGGAGAATGCAAAATAAGAACAGCTTCATTCCAGTGCCAAGGAGATATTTGCCAGCAGTCAGACCCAAGTTTATGAAAATAATGCTTTGGTTGACATAAGAGAGTGCTTTTTAATAAATGCTCTGGTAAGAGAAAAGCCTCTTTTTTTCTTCCTCTTCTGGCTAAAAACTGTTTAGTTCTTCTCCTTGCCCCCCCCCCCCCCCCCCCGTCTAATCCTTGAGAATGCATAGATGCTTTGTTTTGTGGCCAGAAGGTTCCCTACTCCTGTGTCTTTTAAATTTTGAAATATGCCACATTATGCCTGGAATACTGTGTAGCAGGAAAATGTTACAATGTAGAAAACGATTGATTCCCCTTTAAGAAGTTCTAAGATGAAAATGGGGCTTGGTAAAATAGATCTCAAAGCCGTGTGTGTGTACTCCAAAAAGTTATGTTTAAGGCTACAAAAATTCAAATTATATTTAAATTTTCTCAAATTAGAATGCTTTATGCTTTTCTACTAGAGAGAATGCACTTGGTTCCAGAGCACAATTCCAGTCCTACTAGAAAGGGTAAAATGGGACATGAGACAGGCCTGAAGGAGTTAATGCTTGTCTGGCACTATTCTTAAACAAATCAAGGCCTGGCTGCCGCAGCCTGTCCCCTGGGGCTGGGAGCCAGCACTAGCTGCATTGTTTACTCTCCACCCACTAAGATCTCACTGCTGTGATGGAGAGCACGTGTGCCTAGGTTTTGGCTGCTTAGTGCAGAGAGCCCCATTTGGTGACTCACTCTGCGCACTGAAGCGCGGTGGCACGGTGGGGCCGGGTGGTTAATGTCGCTCTCCCTTGCATGAACTGAGCAGGAGCGGCTGGAGGCGATGATGCGCCGCTCCCTGGAGCGCACACAGCAACTGGAGATGAAGAAGAAGTGCTCGTGGGGAGCTTCCCTGGCCACGGGACCTGGCGGACGTGATGGTGAGTGTAGGGCTGTCCCTGCATTGCAGGGCCCAGGTGGGAGATCAGGGGGCAAGCAGGAGATGCTGGACACAGGCCGGTGCCCACAGGGTCTGGGGCATGTTGTGTAGTTATCTGCAGGTGCCTTTTTCAGATGTGATGTCAACCTTCCGGTATGTGTATTTCTCATGAATGGGGTCTGTGCATTATTTTTGCTAACAAACAGCAGTTGATACGGTAACGGGGCTTTTTGAGGTAAAGCAAAAGAAAAGCAAAGAAAATGAATGCAGAGCCTGGTTAACCAGATGCACCTGGCAAGCCTAGCTCTACTCTGATTTCAGGGAAGGTCAAATGGCAGTAGCCTAAATCTCTACTGCAGTGTGGCCCCGGAAAGGCTGAGCAGCGGTTACCCTCCAAAAGGGGCTGGGGCTTTTCCCTCCTCATTATTAATTTTTGTTGCTCTTTCAATTTTGTTTCAAGGTGACTTATTTATTTCATTTTCCAGTTCATGCTCATCTTTAAATTTTCAAGTGCCTAATGTAATGTGTGGATTGTTACTAGTCTCTGGGTAGCTTTTCTCTCTCTCCAGTGCCGCCTTTTCTGTGATTTTGTCATTCTGTTACACAGGAGTTGTATACTAGCTCTTTCTGAAAACAAATGCATTCCATTTGTAGTACAGTTTCTTGACTTCACTGTATTGTGCTTTTAACCTCTGTCAGTGAATATACTTTATTTTCTTTTGGAGAAGTCAGTAACCTATTTCAGTTACTTTTTCTAATTTCCTAGTTAGGAACTAAAGTCAACCAGAAGTTGGGACTTTTTTCTTTTACCTCTCTTTGCTCTGATTTTTTGCTGTGTAGGTGAATCAGAAAATACCCCACCCCCTCCTCTAGGTTTAGCCTCCAGCACCCTTCCTCCGGACCCGGGGACCAGTGCCACCGCTGCCGAGTCTACCAACGGTATATCCGAGCTTCACCGTGCTATGGCGTTTTGTGATGACTGTTCTGATCATCCTCCTCCATCACCGTGTCTGTCTCAAGCACTCTTACAATTGATTTCTTAGACTGACCCCTTAGAACTTTTTTTCTAAAAATGTGAATGACATGCCCATATTTCTTTGTTCCTCTGTTATTGTGGAGCTGTGCATGCCTTACGCCCTAGTGCCCTAGAGACATTTCATCCTTAGCTCACCATCTTCTGCCTTGAAAATCTTGTCACTGTTTGACTTCTGTGCATTTAGATCTTTAAGACTCTCATTAGTTATTGGTTTTAGGCATGAATTAGTAAGGCGTTTCCATCACTTCTGGTTACCAAAACCTGTGCCCTTAAAGAGTTCTGGGTGTTACTGTGATAGATTCCTGGCAGAGGTGTTTGAGACAGAGTGACAGTGTGTTTACCAATACCAACACTGGGAATCCAAAGGAGATAAGTTTGCTTTGTTCTTGATTTACTCTATTTAATAGGCTCTCTGTTTTTGTATATAGGCCTGGGAAATTCTTAGGGTCTAAAACAAGAGCAGAATTAGTAAAATTTTGCTTCCATTTAATAAAGACTTTAGAAATTTAATCCATCTTCGGCTGGCAAAGAAAAAACAAGTAAAAGGGATGCAGTATTTACCAGCAATACAGAAGGTCAAATTACAGCAGAAGGAATAAATATCCTTGGTTTCCAGCATTCCTTTGTTAAAGAAAAATCCTTACTGATGTTGCTGAGTAGCAGAGACTTTGCTGCATGGGCCAAGTTAACCGTAGTATGGTACCGGTCTTCCTCTAACAGAGAGGGGCAGTGGTTAGAGTTGATAATTGCCCCTTGGGAATCACACCCAGGGCAGGCAAGCACAATACACAACTCGGGCACACAGTTTAAGGCAGCACCAAAAATCTCAGTTATCAAGATGAAAAGATATTTGAATAAATCTAAATGAATGCAGAACAATCCATGATAAGCAAAATAGCCAGTTTTTAAATGCGAGTACCATACTGAGCCAGCCATATTGGAGCCTACAGCAAAAGGGGAAATGTGTACCCTTTTCTACTTGGTTTTATGTCATTTCTACTGGCTAATTTTTTTCCAGAACATTGAAGTACTTGGAAAAAATGGTGAAAAATTGAGGTCTACTAAAACATCATTTTTAGAAATTTTTAATGTTTTTATTTATTTTTGAGAGAGAGACACAGAGCATGAGTAGGGGAGAGGCAGGGAGAGAGAGGGAGACACAGAATGTAAAGCAGTCTCCAGTCTCTGATCTGTCAGCACAAAGCCTGGAATGGGACTCCAAGTCATGAACTGCGAGATCATGACCTGAGTCAAAGTCGGATGCTTAACCGACTGAGCCACCTAGGCGCCCCACAACTTAAATTTTAAGTTCATTTTAAATTTAAGTATTTTATTTATATCAAAATAGAATTTATTATAATTTCACTCCACCTTAAGATAATTAAAAATTATTTAAGGTTGTCACTTGATGAGGACACATTGTAAAACATGGCAGTTTTCACATTTGAAAACAATAGGAGGAGAGGAATAGATTCTGAAAACATTATTAATGAGTTTGCTTCTGTTAAAGCCAAGGGCATACATCTTTCCTTTTGTCTCAGGCTTTGATAGGGCATGACCGGGCACTACCAGCACCTCTTCATTTGGTATAATGGTTTAATTTAGAACCAGTCTAAAATAAAATAATGGCTGGAAGTTAAGAACACCATATCCAAGATCGTGTATTAAAATCCTAACCAAAAATAGTCACAGCAGTAGAGAAAGGGCCATTGTGATCCCATCTCGAGAAGAGGGAGAAACCAACTGCTAAAGGTGACTCTGCTTTAAATTCAGCTCCTTGCAGTACGTATTATTCTCTCTTCAACCTGAGTCTATAGATAACCATCAGAAAAAGTCTGGTTTCAGCTCAGTCTCAGACCATAGAACATTTTCCGGTGGTGATTTGTCTCTGCATCTAGATTGGTTTTGTTTTCGTGTAGTCTGAATATGCCTAAAAATCCCTGGACACAAGGAATTGATTTGCTGGTGGGATCAGCATGACTTTAGTTGAACAGTTGAGTGAGGTTGAACATTTGAAATTGAAGAGACGATCTTGCTTCACACTGATGGCTGCCGTGGCCTGGGCATTTCCAGATAGGCGAAGTATGTAGCAGGATGTTGGAAGCAGTGTGCTGTGCCACAGCAGTTTAGGAGGCGTGTGGATGAGGACAGGAAGAACACTTTGGGATATGTGTTTCTCGGTCTACAGTGGTGCAAATACCAATGTCTTTAATGCGTTTCTCTGCAGCATGTGACAAACTTTCAACATCAACCATGAATTTGCCAAAGCAGACGGAGCCTCCCATGAGTAAGCGCCTGTCTTCATCCACCGTGGCAATATCCTATTCCCCAGACCGAGGCAAGTGAACGTGTAGACCTGGTCTCTGTAGTTTTCTTCTTTTCTAGTGTGAGCATCTTAACATCGGTCTTTGTGAGAGCCCCTTGAGCCTTCTGCAAATACCTCCATTTTCCTAGCCTTGGAGTCTGAATGTGGGAGCCCCAGTACCTCATTTAATGGGACTTTGGAAAATGACATCACTCTTTAGAGTCAGATCGTTGTTGAATAGGTCCGGGAATTAATGATATTCTTTAAGTCTGAAAGAGATTATTCCATTTTCTACAGTTCATGTAGGAGTTATCCTGCCCTAGAATTAACTGACCAGTGGGCAGAGAAGACTGTTATAAAAGTAAGTGCCAGGTTATTGATTCATGTGATCTAGTTGATTAGCCAGAAACAGCAGAAGTCATCAGGCAGAGGTTCGTGGAAAACTTAGATGTATGAAAAAAATAGGGCTCTGTTATCATCTGTGGTTTGGAGGCCTGCCCATTTCTGTTTGAAAACAAGTTCAGAACTAATGTGAAGCCTTTAAAAGGGGAAAAGGATGGGTGGCCTGTTCCGGCACTCATTTTAAGTTGGAAGATAGTATGTATAGGACATGTGCCAGTTCCATAAACTGAATAGATTCAAAACTGCTCGTGTTCTAATTGGGGCACAGATAAGTCACTAAAAGTAGGAATTTATACCTTCTAGAGTATATAGGTTAGGAAAGAGAAGGATGCTCTCCATGTGTTAAGAACGTATTTTATTTATTTATTTAAAAATTTTTTTAATGTTTGTTTATTTTTGAGACAGAGAGACAGAGCATGAATGGGGGAGGGCCAGAGAGAGGGAGACACAGAATCCGAAGCAGGCTCCAGGCTCTGAGCTGTCAGCACAGAGCCCGATGTGGGACTCAAACTCACAGACCGTGAGATCATGACCTGAGCCATAGTTGGTCACTTGACCGACTGAGCCACCCACGCACCCGTAAACACATATTTTTAAAGCATCAACTGGAGAAGAATCAGGTGCCAGTGAAGTATTTAACAGGTTAAGCAGTACCAAGGGGCAAGCAGGAAAGTATTTTTGACTTTGAATAGGCCAGTGTGCCTTTCTGGTTGTTTTTCACTGGCATTGACCTTGCACCTCCAGCACAGAGGCCTGTCAGGTCAGAGAACCCCTAAGTTTCAGTGTTGTTGATCTCTGATGCAGTTCATGGGTGAACTGAATGCTGGAAACCTTGAATTAACTGAGAGATGAATGAGAAAACATCTACTTGCTCTTTAGTCTGTATAGTTGTTCTATAGTGAGTGTATTCCATATGTTTTCATTAATTCACATGGTTACAAATTGGTGTTAAATTCATATTTGCAATGATTACTATGTAAAGATATCAGTATGTTATTACATATTCTTGGCAACTGAATTATCTGCTTGTGGATTGTAAATTGAAAATTTTCACTTCCCAGACCGTTTACTGGCTAATGGGTACCCAAAAATTCAAAGTAATGGAAAAGTTAATTTGTTAGCATATAATATATTTGAAAGCCATCAAAATAACATTTTGGTTACTGCATTTTAAATTATGACTACTACTACTTCCATTAAAGCTGATAATCAGTTGGCTATTTCTATTTTTGTGATTCTTATTTAATTTTTGCCCTGATTTACCTGGAAAAAGTATGAATGGATACATACTTATATATTAACAAAATCAGTGTACGATGAAACTTTTTTTCACAGAGGACCTAAAGTGTTTCGTAGGAGTAATCTTTTTTTCAATGTTAGATCTACTGGGTGAGTAAATGGTTTCTTGAGTCCATATTACATCTTGGGAGATGGGCTAATTCTCTTCACGTGATACAGGTAATATTGTAATACTGTAATAGCATATTGAATGAATTCTGGCACCCCAAAAGAATTACCACACTCTCCCAAACTCCAGATTACACATCATTTGTTTTATTTTACTATGATGAACTCTGAAGCCATCCTTTGCAAGAGTATTTTTATTTTCTTCATTCATTCTGCCACCCAAAAGTTAATTTGCATCATGCACTGTATTGTTTTAAACATTTTATTTTGTTTTAATTTTGCTTTTTAAAATTTTCATTTGATTCCATCCTTCAGCTCATCGCACACACCTTAGTCCCATGGAAACCTTTCTTGTTATGCGACTGTTGACACCCACACAGGCTTCTTTAGCCAGAAGCAGAAGTGCACTCATGTTCTCTGAGCAGGCCAGTGACTCAGGTAAAAGAGGCCAAGCTGGTGACACTGAGAAAAATGCCCGAAGCGATGTTGGTTGACCTAGGAGTTGTTCCTGAATTTTTGTATTTTGTTTCCCATTTGCTTACTTGTGAAATGTCTCCAGTGGTTAAAAGCATTTTCTACCCACCAGTGTTTTGCTGTTGCTGTGGGGTTTTTTTTCTTTTAAGTGTCACAGAGGTGAGTAAATTATGATTGAGGGTATGTGAATTAGGGGAAAAATCTATTTCTTGAGCTCTGGAGATTAGTAGACTTTTTTAAAGAGTAATTTGGCAAAGTAGCCTATAAACCACAGTGTCTGGAATACCAGAACTGGATTTACCACTTACTAGCTCTTACCACTTTGGGTAAATTCATTAACCTCTCTAAGGCTTAGTTTCCTTATCTGTAAAATTGAATTACTTTAAACTGTCATGAGAATTAAATGAGATAGGACAGTGACTGCAAGAGTAAGACTTCAAATGTTTAAAGCCTGGCTACTCAAGGGGTGACCCATGGACCATCAGCCTTGGTATCACCTGGGAGCTTGTAAGTAAGACAGACACAAAGAAGTCTGAGAAATTCCGGGCCACCCTATGAAAGCCTTTTCTTGACCAAATAGGATCAAATTGTCATGGCAAGATTAATGAGGGCTGGCATTCTCTGGTTGCAGATTAGCAACACTGTGTCCACATTAGGGCAGGTCTGGTCTTAGTTCTCAAGACGGTGTATTCTAGAAACAACCTATACTGGTTTCTGAGTAGTTGTGCTATTTCTCCAAAGAAGATAAAGAAATGGCCAATAAGCACATGACAAGATGCTCAACATCATTAGACATAATGGAAATGTATATCAAAACCACAATGAGATACCACTTCACACTTACTAGGATGGCTAAAATTCAAAGAAAAAAGGGAAAATAGTAAGTGTTGACATGGATATGGAGAAACTATGACCTTCATACATGGCTGAGAGGAATGTAAAATGGCATACTTGTTTTGGAAAACCACCTGGCAAGTTTCTCAAAAAGTTAAACATAGAGTTACTGTGACCTAGCAATTGGATCTTATGTATAGGCCCAAGAAAATTGAAAGCATACAATTGAAAAAACTTGTACCTGAGTAGTTCTTACCATCATTGTTCATATTAGCCACAAAATGGAAACAACCCAAATGTCCATCAAAAGATGAATGGATAAATAAAATATGGTATATCCATAAAATGAACTATTACTCAGCTATAAAAAGGAATGAAGAACTGAAAACATTATGCTTGGTGAAAGAAGCCAGACACAAATGCTACAAATTATATTATTCCATTTATATGAATTGTCCAGAATAAGCAAATCCAGAAAGACAGTATATTAATGGTTGCTAGGGACTGGGGGAATGGGGAAAGGGAATGAATGCTTAATGGGTACAGGGTTTGTTTTGGGGGCAATGTCCTGGAACTAGACTGTAGTTATAATTGCACAACTTGTGAATATACTAAATACCACTGAATTGTGAACTTTTTAAAGGATAATTTTGTGGTATATCAATTATCTGTCAAACAGAAAAAATTCCTGGGAAGTAGGAAGTATCTCCCTTTTGAGAACAAGGGAAAGTGTCCGCAAGTCCCCAAGACCACTTGCAGGGTCAGTGATTCTCTAGGAGTACTCCCAACTCTGGTTTATTACAGAACAAAATCAGCAAAAGGAAAAGGCCTTTGAATGAAGTCTGAGGAACAAGCTTTCAGAGTCCTCTTCCACTGGAGCCACATAGGGCACATTCCCTCAGCAATGAGTTGTGACATGTATGAAGTGTTACCTACCAAGGAAGCTTATTAGAGACTCAGTGCCCAGAGATTTTATTGGAGGGTGGTCATGTAGGTACACCCTGCCTGGTACATACCCAAATTCCAGACTATCAGAAGGAAATCAAGTGTCAGCATAAATTAGCGTTTTGTACAAACAGCTTAGGCACAGTGAGCCACTCTTATCAGTTAATGGTGGGAACCCTTCCAAAATCCAAATTCCCTGATGCCAGGGCCAACCTTATAAGCCAGCCTTTCTAAAGACAGCAGTCTGACCTGCTGTATATTTCTTTTCTGCATAGTCCATCCCCTTAAGTCCTTGGTGAAGGCATCTTTACAGCAGAATTGTCATCAGCAGGATTCTATACAGCAGGTTGAGACCAATCTATGGTATTGACTTCACTTATGCCCTTTAGAGGTTCTGGACATAGCCAGTTAAAACACAGACCATTAGCCATAAAGGTCTGTCTTAGAAATCTGGGTGGTTTCCTCTGTAACATTCTATATGAACCTCTTTTCTTTTTTTAACTTGGCCCGAGGCATCAGTTCAGGCCCTGCCCCAGCCTGGCCATGGCCAGTAAAGGGAAGCTGTTCAGGAGCCTTTAAGGGCTGAGGGAGTATCACAGTAGTCAGAACACACACTTACTAAATCTAATTCATGAGGGCACACATGTCCCCTGGAGACAGTTTACAGTGTTGGGGCGCCCCCAGCAGGACGTACATTGGTCAGCCACAACAGGGCAACTGGCCCCCTTTGTGTCTTTCCCATCAAGGTTCCTCCAACCCCAGGATTCTTAGTCTGGCCCGAGGAATTCATTTGGGTCCTTGCTTTCAGAGGGACTGCCTGAGGTGGCCACTTCTAAACAGTTCTGTCAGCAACATGAGTTCGTTGCCTGCTGAGTGCGGCCAGCATGTGGACGTGTTCTTTAGGGACTGTGCAGGAACTGGCTCCGCCCTGCGGCTCACAGTCCCATTGTCACATGCATCCTGGGCTCAGCAGTCTGCTTGCAGTCTGAAGCATTCACAGCAGCTGCTGGCACAGGCACATGGTGTTTCGTCAGGAAGAAGGGAGAGTTCTCAGGAACAGTTCTGGAAAATAGAAATCACAAATGTCCTTCCCCTCCCTGGCAACACTCCGGGTGTTATCAGCGTGCCCCATTCAGTAATGGAAACTTTACATTTTCTCAATCATCGTCTACTTTTAAAATGACCTTTTATAAGGAAAGGTTGAATGTAAGGACAAGAGCATTTTTACAAAAAATTTTAACCTAACCAGAAAGACACCTCATGTTAAGGAACAAAATCCTGAGTTTTCAAAAAAAAATTTCAACATAGGTTTGCATCATCTGCCATCTCTGTAGTCTTACTAATTTATACAGCGAATAGCCTAGAAGAAAGCAATCCCTCCCTGGGAACAGGTGCATTTAACAGATTGCCTTCCTGAAGTATGTGTAGCAGGAGAAAGAGAAGGGAGGGAAGTAGAGTCAGACTCCCAGTCCATTGTTTCAAACTTTCATGCCAGCAAGTCAAATACCAGACATCTTGTCAGCAGGTGTTGAGTCTCATCATCAGGGCTGGGTGAAGGGGTTGTACTCCCTGTGAGTACCCTGTGCCAGCTCGCAGCTGCGGCAGGAATCACAAGTTAGGGATGTCATTAGGCTCTGCATCAGAAATTAAGAGCTGACCAGCAGTCTCGTGTCAGATTGTCCCGTCAGAAAACAAGCTCTTTTCCTGGGAGCATTTGTCTGTGACTCAGATGGTACAGCCAGCATCCGTGATACTTTCGTAGGTTAAGGCCCTATGAGGAGGGAGGTGTTCTTTATCTGTAATAGTCCCAGGTTGATTTTTAAAACTCAAAATATATTCTCTGTCTGGAGATAGCTCTCTTTTCATGTCCTCTTTTTTCCAGAGGCTCCATTATGCAAAAGTCAGCAAAAAAATCATCAAGTAGGAAGGTTCGTTCTGGTTCCAGTACTTAGAGTTTTAGGTTCCAGCCAAACCACCAGTGGCACAAAACAAGGAGGTTGTGTCTCACTCCCACTTGAAGGAAAAAACAAAAAGCAAAGATGTCAACTGAGTTGTACTTTTCCCCTTGCTTCCCCTTACTTTCCCTCACTTTAGCCAGTGTGGCCAAAAGCAGCCAGGGGATTTAGCAAGCCGGCCCTTGGAGTTGAATAGGTTATCTTCAAATAGCATAGGTATTTCACCTCTTGCAACACACAACAGCTTGGCTGCTGTGTGACACGGTAGCTGACTCCATAGCCACCAGGCACCAGAAGGTCACCATCCTCCATCCCTTTAGCCTTTCTTTTTCAAACACTACTTCTACTGTATGTCATTGAATCAGGGTCAAGGTCACAGTTCCTGCTTCTGGCACCAGTTGTATCAGAGTCCCCAAGCCAGCCCCAGGGTTCGTGATTTGCCAGGACTCAGCATATGGTGGCACTCACAGCTGTGATGCGTTATGGTGGAAGGCTGCACAGCACATCAGCAGAGGGCACTGGCACCCAAAGTCCAGAGGACACCAGGTGCAAGTTTCCAAGAGTCCTCTCCCAGTGGAGTCACACAGGAAGTGCTTAATCCCCCCAGCAACAAGCTGTGATAACACATGTGAAAAGTTGCCGACCAGGAAAGTTCATTAGAGACTCGGTGCCCCGGGTCTTTATTGAGGGCTGGTCACATAGGCCCCCTCGCCAGTTACATACCCGAATTCCAGGATAAGTCATATCGTTTGTACAAATAGAAGAGGCACAGTGAGCTACTGGTCAGTTAGTGGTAAGAGAACTTCTAAAATCTAAGTTCCCAGGTGTTGATCAAGGGCCAACCTTGTAAACAGGCCTCTCCAAGGACAGTAGTCAAGCCTGCTATGTTAACTCTTTAATTGCACAAGGAAATTGACATTTAGAGAAGTTAACTAACCTGCCCAAGGTGATCCAGCTTTTTGGTGACAGTGCTAGTTCTGTCTGGTTCCAAAGCCCGGACTTTGAACTCCTGAAATGAACTGGGCTCTTGAGCATTGAGTACGGGAGTCTTTCAAGATAGCGTCTATTCTGCATATATACTAGAAAAAGTTTGGTGGTATTTAGAGAATGTGGATGCCCATGTCACATTTTAACAGAAATGTGTTCTTCCCAATTCCCTCCTCCCCCTACTTTTTCCATCTGTGCCCCCTGTCTCTTTGGCTGTGATATTGTAACTCTCTAGTATCCCATGCCTGTCCTCGTGTAGCTCCTGCTGGCCCTCTTAAAGCTTCTTACAAGTCTTCTCCCACTCGGAGTGCTGAGAGGAAGAAGACTGCATCTACATCCGGAGTAGGAGATTCTGGGAAAGGAGCGCCTGCAGGAGCGGAGGCCTCTCCGGTAGGTTTAAACCCACTCGCTCACCTCTCACCTCGGGACTGGTTTATCTAACAATGCGATTACTCCCTGTGCTTACCCTGGGTTCCCTGTTTTCATCAGTCTCTAGAGATTGCTCACGTGGTGGATTTGGTTTCAAATTTCACCCATCCTTGGAAAACCATTTAACTCTTTGCATCTTCCTAAATCTTAGTGCCTTGGAGCAAATTCCTAAAGACCTTGTCCTTATAGCCTGCCTTCCGGAGGACAGGAGTCAAAAAGAATGCTCTGAGTGTCCTCTCTCTGCTTTTAAGAATGTTTGACTCTGGGCCAGTCTTGCTTCTACAGGTGACTAGAACTAAGGTTCTAGGTCAACCTTCAATCCGTAACAGTGGCCTTTAAACATTTTTGACATCATACTGACACCATCAGTAAAACAAATTTTGAACAGGTACTTCCAATTGTATATGTTTATTTAGAAATTATACATACCATACTACTTTTGTTAGTTATCAATTGCTGCATAACAAATCACCTCAAACCTTAGCTGCTTAAAATAAATGTTTATTACTGCACTGGTTCTTTGGGTCAAAAATTGAGGATGGCTTAGCCAGGTGGTTCTGGTTCAGGCTCTCTCATGAAGGTGTGGGCAGGATGATGGCCAGAGTTGCAGTCATCTGAAAGCTTGGCTGAGGCTCTTACAGGATGGCTCACTCACATGGCTGCTGGCCTCAGACCTTACTGTGTGAACCTCTTCATAGAGCTGCGTGAGTGTCCAAATGACATGGCAGCTGGCTTCTTCCAGATCAGGAGATCTGAGAGACAGAGACAGAGAGAAAGACAAGCATCTGAGCGTGTACGTGTGTGCACAAGGGAAAAGCTATAGCACCTTTTACGCACTAATCTCACATGTTACATGCCATTGTTTTGTCGTATACTGTTCCTCAAAAGCAGGTCACTGAGACCAACGCACACTCACTCAAGGAGCATCAAATGACGTGGTGGACTTGTTTTAAAACTACCACATTACTGTACTATTAGGCATTTATTTTATAACACTACATGTGTTTTTAAGATATTTTTAAAGATTATTTGTTTTGAGAGAGAGAGGGAAAGAATGAGTGGGGGAGGGGGCAGAGAGAAGGGGAGATCAAGCAGACTCTGCTCTCCAAGCTGAGCTCAATGTGGGGCTCGTTCTCAGGAGCTGTGCGCTCCTGACCTGAGCTGACATCAAGAGTTGGATGCTCAACCAACTGAGCCACCCAGGGGCCCCACCATATGTATTTTTAAAATCCACTGTGGCCCTGAGGTTCTTACATGAGATGTGAGTGTGTTAGACCCTTGGGTTTTACTAAAAAGTCAGTTACTGTGGAAGGGGCCTATCATGTGTGGGAGCAGGAGGACCACATGAGGATTTGTTGTGGAAGGCGCAGGAGGGAAGAGAAGAGAACCACCCTTGTGGAGCCCCCACTGCATGCCCGGCACAGAGGCCATGCCCACCGCCTCCTGCTGACCAGAGGCTATGGGGAAGACGTAGAAGGACAGGTGCTCCCTATGGGGTTGCAATCGCTGTTACACCAGGTACACTGTTAGAGTCTACAGCTCACTGTCCTGGGCATTAAAAACCACATTTATTTCCACCTGTAGTTTTTTTGAGTGGTTATATATTTTTGTACTCTTCCCAGTTTACAAAAGTTTTTAAATTCCAGTACAGACATACACTGTTATAGTAGTTTAAGGTGTGTAATATAGTGATTCTACAATTCTCTACATTACTCAGTGCTTCTCACGGTAAGTGTACTCTTACTCCCCTTCGCCTCTTTGACCTATCTCCTCCCCTCTCCAGCAACCACTAGTTTGTTCTCTGTATTTGAGTGTCTGTTTTTATGTTTACCTCTTTTTTCTTTCTTCATTTGTTATGTAAATTTCCACATATGTGTATTTGTCTTTCTCTAACTGACTTATTTCACTTATTTCACCCTCTAGATTGGTCCATGTTGTTGCATATGGCAAGATTTCATTTTCTTTTATGGGTGGTATTCCATTGTATATATATGCCACATATTCTTTTTTTGTGACACTTATGCCACATACTCTTTATCCATTTATCTATCTGTGAACATTTGGGCTGCATCCATAATTTGGCTGTTGTAAACCTGCAAAAAACTTAGGGGTATGTATCTTTTTTTTTAAAGCTTATTTATTTTGAGACAGGGCAAGTGTTTGCAAAGGAAGGAGAGAAAGAGGGGCAGGGGGAGAGAGATAGAGATAGAGAGATAGAGAGAGAGAGAGAGAGAGAGAGAGAGAGAGAGAGAGAGAGAATCCCAAGCAGGCTCTTCACTGAAAATACAGAGCCTGATGTAGGACTCAAGCTCACGGACTACAAGATCATGACCTGAGTTGAAGTTGGACACTTAAATGGCTGAGCCACCCAGACACCCCTGGTACATAGATCTTTTTGAGTTAGTGTTTTCTTACTCTTTGGGTAAATACTCATTAGTGGAATTACTGGAGTTTCTTTTTGTTAGGTTTATTTATTTATTTTGAGGTGGAGGAGGGGCAGAGAGAGAGGGAGAGAGAATCCTAAGCTGTCAGTGCAGAGCCTGACTTGGGGCTCGATCCCACAGACTGTGAATCATGACCTGAGCTGAGCTGAAGAGTCAGATGCTTAGCTGACTGAGCTATACAGACTCCTCAAGTAATCCATGTTCTATATGTCCAGCATCATAACGTGGTTATGTTGTCAGCTTTTTGCAAGAGAACAAAGAATAGAAAGTCTTTGCATTTTGAGGCTGAAGTGTTTTTGTTTTTTGTTTTTTTATTGGATGACCTCAATATGATGATCTCATGGTGCTTCCCTGCAAATATGCCCGTTGTGGGAAGCGCTTTACTTTAGCTTTGTATGGATCCTTCTGAAAGAAAGCTATGCATTACTTCTATCTGAGGTATTTTTAGAAATTGTAGAAGTATTGCCAGTATTGGGCCATGCATGGCTGACCTGTTCTGTGTCCCCTCCAGACAGAGAAGATGAAGAGAGGCCCTCGAACAACAGCTTCCGTTCCCAGTGTGGGCCTTGGGTCTCCTCTGAGAAGATGTGAGTTTCCAGGAAGCATTTCTAAGCGATCATCTTCTCCAGTGACATCCAAGTAAGCATCTTTCTGCTTTGTCACAGTCGGACTGTTAAGGCAGTTTGGTGGGGGTCTACACAGTGCCACATGTCCTTCCTGCTGCCACATGAGTCGTGGCCAGCTCTAAGAGGTGAGCAGGAGGAATGCTGGCCTTTGAGTTATCTCATTTACTGTCTGTGTATCTTTGGGATACATGATGGGCTCTTCAGCGATTTGTCGCCTGCTAAGTATGAGATTCTGATTCACTGAGATGAATCATTCAGAATGTTCTCTTTTGGTCCATCAGTTCCATTCTGCTTTTCTGGCATTTTCCTACATTTACATCTAGAGTGATTACATTGTGCTTGGGTGCTCAAGTTCATGCATTTGTGCACTCACTCTCTCCTGCCCTCATCTGTCTCTTCAACAGAGAAGCAATAATAACTTGTCAGCCACCATCAGCAGTATGTTGTTTATTGGTTGTTGGTTTTTTTAAATGAAGCCATTATATTTTTTTGTTAAGAATTGGGTGAATTCACCAATGAAATTGTATAACTGAAAAACAAATTCACACTGTGTCTACTCTCTTAAGTCATTAAAATACTTTACTTACAGTAACCAACAAGAATGACTCGGTAAATAACTCAGTCCAGCAGAATGGAAACATCTTCAGTCATACTTACTGAGAGAGAAAGAGAAATATGATTTTAATTTTAATTTGGAAAAATGGGAAGCTCTTTATATAAAGAGAATCATGTAATACTTGTTTAGTACGTGAATTTTTTTCAGAGAACATAGGATAAACCAAATTTAATGAAAACTTGAGAATTTTTTTTTTTATATTTTTATTTATTTCTAGGAGAGAGAGAGAGACAGCGTGAGCAGGGGAGGGTCAGAGAGAGAGGGAGATACAGACTCTGAAATAGGCTCCAGGCTCTGAGCTGGCAGTCAGCACAGAGCCCGACGCGGGGCTCGAACCCACGAACCG